>NC_069500.1:533469501-533631620 GCF_027579735.1 Bombina bombina | reverse complement strand
GTCTTGTTAGAAATATGGCTAGTCATACCTTAAGCAGAAAAGTCTGCTAACTGTTTCCCCCAACTGAAGTTACTTCATCTCAACAGTCCTATGTGGAAACAGCAATCGATTTTAGTTACTGTCTGCTAAAATCATCTTCCTCTTATAAACAGAAATCTTCATCCTTTTCTGTTTCAGAGTAAATAGTACATACCAGCACTATTTTAAAATAACAAACTCTTGATAGTAGAATAAAAAAACTACAACTAAACACCACATACTCTTAACCATCTCCGTGGAGATGTTGCCTGTGCAACGGAAAAGAGAATGACTGGGGTGGGCGGAGCCTAGGAGGGACTATATGGCCAGCTTTGCTGGGACTCTTTGCCATTTCCTGTTGGGGAAGAGATATTCCCACAAGTAAGGATGACGCCGTGGACCGGACACACCAATGTTGGAGAAAAGTGAATTTTATTTGTGTAGTCACACAATTAAAACATGGGGGTAGTACAAAAAAGCAAACAAATTAGGCAACAAAACTGAGCACATGGTTGGTTGCTGACATGTTTCGGCACACAGCCGTAATCATAGCTAAAGAGTACACCTGTTACCAAGTTTAAGTACCCTACCTCTGATTCTAATAGGTTAAAAACAAACATGCTCAAATTAACTCATTAAAGTAACAAGTTAGTGAATCCAGCCTTGGGACTACAAAAACATAATTTATGTAAGAACTTACCTGATAAATTCATTTCTTTCATATTAACAAGAGTCCATGAGCTAGTGACGTATGGGATATACATTCCTACCAGGAGGGGCAAAGTTTCCCAAACCTTAAAATGCCTATAAATACACCCCTCACCACACCCACAAATCAGTTTAACGAATAGCCAAGAAGTGGGGTGATAAGAAAAAAAGTGCGAAGCATATAAAATAAGGAATTGGAATAATTGTGCTTTATACAAAAAAATCATAACCACCCCAAAAAAAGGGTGGGCCTCATGGACTCTTGTTAATATGAAAGAAATGAATTTATCAGGTAAGTTCTTACATAAATTATGTTTTCTTTCATGTAATTAACAAGAGTCCATGAGCTAGTGACGTATGGGATAATGACTACCCAAGATGTGGATCTTTCCACACAAGAGTCACTAGAGAGGGAGGGATAAAATAAAGACAGCCAATTCCTGCTGAAAATAATCCACACCCAAAATAAAGTTTAATGAAAAACCTAAGCAGAAGATTCAAACTGAAACCGCTGCCTGAAGAACTTTTCTACCAAAAATTGCTTCAGAAGAAGAAAATACATCAAAATGGTAGAATTTAGTAAAAGTATGCAAAGAGGACCAAGTTGCTGCTTTGCAGATCTGGTCAACCGAAGCTTCATTCCTAAACGCCCAGGAAGTAGATACTGACCTAGTAGAATGAGCTGTAATTCTCTGAGGCGGAATTTTACCCGACTCAACATAGGCAAGATGAATTAAAGATTTCAACCAAGATGCCAAAGAAATGGCAGAAGCTTTCTGGCCTTTCCTAGAACCGGAAAAGATAACAAATAGACTAGAAGTCTTACAGAAAGATTTCGTAGCTTCAACATAATATTTCAAAGCTCTAACAACATCCAAAGAATGCAACGATTTTCTCCTTAGAATTCTTAGGATTAGGACATAATGAAGGAACCACAATTTCTCTACTAATGTTGTTGGAATTCACAACTTTAGGTAAAAATTCAAAAGAAGTTCGCAACACCGCCTTATCCTGATGAAAAATCAGAAAAGGAGACTCACACGAAAGAGCAGATAATTCAGAAACTCTTCTAGCAGAAGAGATGGCCAAAAGGAACAAAACTTTCCAAGAAAGTAATTTAATGTCCAATGAATGCATAGGTTCAAACGGAGGAGCTTGAAGAGCTCCCAGAACCAAATTCAAACTCCAAGGAGGAGAAATTGACTTAATGACAGGTTTTATACGAACCAAAGCTTGTACAAAACAATGAATATCAGGAAGAATAGCAATCTTACTGTGAAAAAGAACAGAAAGAGCAGAGATTTGTCCTTTCAAAGAACTTGCGGACAAACCCTTATCCAAACCATCCTGAAGAAATTGTAAAATTCTCGGTATTCTAAAAGAATGCCAAGAAAAATGATGAGAAAGACACCAAGAAATATAAGTCTTCCAGACTCTATAATATATCTCTCTGGATATAGATGTACGAGCCTGTAACATAGTATTAATCACAGAGTCAGAGAAACCTCTTTGACCAAGAATCAAGCGTTCAATCTCCATACCTTTAAATTTAAGGATTTCAGATCCTGATGGAAAAAAGGACCTTGAGACAAAAGGTCTGGTCTTAACGGAAGAGTCCACGGTTGGCAAGAGGCCATCCGGACAAGATCCGCATACCAAAACCTGTGAGGCCATGCCGGAGCTACCAGCAGAACAAACGAGCATTCCTTCAGAATCTTGGAGATTACTCTTGGAAGAAGAACTAGAGGCGGAAAGATATAGGCAGGATGATACTTCCAAGGAAGTGAAAATGCATCCACTGCCTCCGCCTGAGGATCCCGGGATCTGGACAGATACCTGGAAAGTTTCTTGTTTAGATGAGAAGCCATCAGAACTATTTCTGGAAGTTCCCACATTTGAACAATCTGAAGAAATACCTCTGGGTGAAGAGACCATTCGCCCGGATGCAACGTTTGGCGACTGAGATAATCCGCTTTCCAATTGTCCATACCTGGGATATAAACCGCAGAGATTAGACAGGAGCTGGATTCCGCCCAAACCAAAATTCGAGATACTTCTTTCATAGCCAGAGGACTGTGAGTCCCTCCTTGATGATTGATGTATGCCACAGCTGTGACAATGTCTTATCTGAAAACAATGAACAACTCTCTCTTCAGAAGAGGCCAAGACTGAAGAGCTCTGAAAATTGCACGGGGTTCCAAAATATTGATCGGAAATCTCACCTCCTGAGATTCCCAAACCCCTTGTGCCGTCAGATACCCCCACACAGCTCCCCAACCTGTAAGACTCGTATCTGTTGAGATTATAGTCCAGGTCGGAAGAACAAAGAAGCCCCCTGAACTAAACGATGGTGATCTGTCCACCATGTCAGAGAGTGTCGTAAAATCGGTTTAAAGATATTAATTGAGTTATCTTTGAGTAATCCCTGCACCATTGGTTCAGCATACAGAGCTGAAGAGGTCGCATGTGAAAACGAGCAAAGGAGATCGCATCTGATGCGGCAGTCCTAAGATCCAACATTTCCATGCATAAGGCTACCAAAGGGAATGATTGTGACTGAAGGTTTTGACAAGCTGATATCAATGTTAAACTTCTCTTGTCTGACAAGGACAGAGTCATAGACACTGAATTTATCTAGAAACCTAAAAAGGTTACCCTTGTCTGAGGAATCAATAAACTGATTGGTAAATTGATCCTCCAACCATGAACTTGAAGAAACAACACAAGTCGATTCGTATGAGATTCTTCGAAAATGAGAAGACTGAGCAAGTACCAAGATATCGTCCAAATAAGGAAATACCAAAACCCTATTCTCTGATTACAGAAAGAAGGGCACCGAGAACCTTTGAAAAAAGTTCTTGGAACTGAGGCTAGACCAAATAGTAGAGCCACAAAACTGGTAATGCTTGTCTAAAAAGAGAATCTCAGACACTAAAAGTGATCTGGATGAATCGGAATATGCAGATACACATTCTGTAAATCTATTATAGACATATAATGCCCTTGCTAAACAAAAGGCAGGATAGACCTACAGTAACCATCTTGAATGTTGGTATCCTAACATAACGATTCAATAATGATAGATCCATAACTGGTCTGAAGGAATTGACCTTCTTTGGTACAATGAAGAGATAAAATAAAACCCCAGCCCCTGTTCCAGAACTGGAACTGGCATAAATACTCCAGCCAACTCTAGATCTGAAACACATTTCAGAAATGCTGAGCCTTGCTGTGTCAATTGGGACACGGGAAAGAAAAGAATCTCTTAGCAGGAGGCCTTAACTTGAAGCCAATTCTGTACCTTCCTGAAACAATGTTTCTGAAACCAGAGATTAAGAACGGAATTGATCCAAATTTCTTTGAAGAAAACGTAATCTGCCCCATACCAGCTGAGCTGGAATAAGGGCCGCACCTTCATAGGTACTTAAGAGCTGGCTATAGGATTCTATAAGGCTTGGATATATTCCAAACTGGAAATAGTTTCCAAACTGATACCGCTCCTGAAGATGAAGGATCAGGGTTTTGTTCCTTGTTGTGAGGAAAGGAACGAAATGATTATTTACCCTGGAAAGAAAGGGAAAGCAAAGTTGACTTAGAAGACATGTCAGCATTCCAAGTTTAATCCATAAAGCTTTTCTAGCTAAAATAGCTAGAGACATATACCTGACATCAACTCTAATGATATCAAAAGATGGTATCACCAATAAAATTATTAGCATGTTATAGAATAATAATAATGCTATAAAATTATGATCTGTTACTTGTTGCGCTAAAGCATCTAACCAAAAAGTTGAAGCTGCAGCAACATCCGCTAAAAATATAGCAGGTCTAAGAAGATTACCTGAACATAAGTAAGCTTTTCTTAGAAAGGATTCAATTTTCCTATCTAAAGGATCCTTAAATGAAGTACTATCTGCCATAGGAATAGTAGTACATTAGCAGGAGTAGAGACAGCCCCATAACCTTAGGGATTTTTGTCCCAACAAACTCTAATCTGTCAGATGGCACAGGATATAATTTGCTTAAACGTCTAGAAGGAGTAAATAAATTACCCAAATTATTCCATTCCCTGGAAATTACTTCAGAAATAGCATCAGGGAGATAAAACACTTCTGGAATAACTACAGGAGATTTAAAAACCTTATTTAAACGTTTACATTTAGTATCAAGAGGACCAGTATCCTCTATTTCTAATGCAAATAACACTTCTTTAAGTAAAGAACGAATAAATTCCATCTTGAACAAATACAAAGATTTATCAGCATCAACCTCTGAGACAGAAACCTCTGAACCAGAAGAACCATTATCAGTATCAGAATGATGATGTTCATTTAAAAATTCATCTGAAAAAAAGAGAAGTTTTAAAAGACTTTTATGTATACTAGAAGGAGAAATAACAGACATAGCCTTCTTAATGGATTTAAAAAATAAAATCTCTTATGTTATCAGGAACACTCTGAAAATTAGATGTTGACGGACAGCAACAGGTAATGTAACAGTACTAAAGGAAATTTTATCTGCATTAATAAGTTTGACATGACATGCAATACAAATAACAGCTGGAGAAACAGATACCAAAAGTTTATAGCAGACTTAGCTTGGTAGCTCCAGCACTGTGCAGTGATTTTCCTGTAGTAACTTCTGACTCAGTTGCAACGTGGAACATCTTGCAATATGTAAAAGAAAAAAACAACATATAAAGCAAAATTGATCAAATTCCTTAAATGACAGTTTCAGGAATGGGAAAAAAATGCCAGTGAACAAGCTTCTAGCAACCAGAAGCAATAAATAATGAGACTTAAATAATGTGGAGAAAAAAATGACGCCCATATTTTTTAGCGCCAAAAAAGACGCCCACATTATTTGGCGCCTAAATGCTTTTGGCGCCAAAAATGACGCCACATCCGGAACGCCGACATCTTTGACGCAAAATAACGTCAAAAAATGACGCAACTTCCGGCGACACGTATGACGCCGGAAACGGAAAATAATTTTTGCGCCAAAAAAGTCCGCGCCAAGAATGACGCAATAAAATGAAGCATTTTCAGCCCCCGCGAGCCTAACAGCCCACAGGGAAAAAAGTCAAATTTTTGAGGTAAGAAAAAAATATGATAATTCAATGCATAATCCCAAATATGAAACTGACTGTCTGGAAATAAGGAAAGTTGAACATTCTGAGTCAAGGCAAATAAATGTTTGAATACATATATTTAGAACTTTATAAATAAAGTGCCCAACCATAGCTTAGAGTGTCACAGAAAATAAGACTTACTTACCCCAGGACACTCATCTACATGTTTGTAGAAAGCCAAACCAGTACTGAAACGAGAATCAGTAGAGGAAATGGTAAATATAAGAGTATATCGTCGATCTGAAAAGGGAGGTAAGAGATGAATCTCTACGACCGATAACAGAGAACCTTATGAAATAGACCCCGTAGAAGGAGATCACTGCATTCAATAGGCAATACTCTCTTCACATCCCTCTGACATTCACTGCACGCTGAGAGGAAAACCGGGCTCCAACTTGCTGCGGAGCGCATATCAACGTAGAATCTAGCACAAACTTACTTCACCACCTCCCTTGGAGGCAAAGTTTGTAAAACTGATTTGTGGGTGTGGTGAGGGGTGTATTTATAGGCATTTTAAGGTTTGGGAAACTTTGCCCCTCCTGGTAGGAATGTATATCCCATACGTCACTAGCTCATGGACTCTTGTTAATTACATGAAAGAAATTAACCTTATTTAGTAGTATAAATGCCTATTGTTCAAACTTGAACTAGTATAACACTATGCCAAATACCTATACCAACATTTTATTATATTATGACCAATATATAGAGAAGAATAATTAACCTCAAATTTTAAACCATATTTACCTGACTTGGTTTTTATTTAAATGAAAATTTTACAAAAATATCTATATGTGGTATAAGGCAATTGCTGATAGTAGGGATATGGAAGTACTTTGAATGAACCTTTAAAAAGAATACTTTATATGGAAACATAATAATAATTATTATTAGTTGTTAAACATTACGAAAGGTCTGACTCTCCTTATATCCAACTATAGATAAAATGTGATTTTACTGGTCTATAGATAGGTGTTCTTTTATTGGTTTAAAAAGAAGATAATTTAATCTTAAATTTATTGAGAGAAGACATTACTTTATTTTAATTATTATTTTTTGAAAATTTATTTCCAATAATTAATTAAATCATATTCAGAGTTCATTCCTTGGGGAACTCTTGTCCCAAGTTTAAATATCCAAAACATCTCCCTCTTGCCCAGCATTTTGTCCCTATCACCTCCCCTTAGAGGTGTATTCACCTTTTCTATTGCTTGCCAGCGAAAGGTAGATATGGATTTATTATGCTTATTAGCAAAATGCTGGACAAGAGGGGTAGTAGCTGTGCCTGAGCTAATTGTAGATAGATGGTTTCTCATCCTTGTGTTTACATCATTTGAGGTGAGACCTACATATTGTATGGAACATTCAATGCATGTGATAACATAAATCACATAGGGAGTAGTGCAGTTCAGGCAGGATTCTATCTGGAATCTCTCACCTGTACTCATGGATTGAAAACTGTCAGTAAAGAGAGCAAATTCGCACGGTCTGCAGGATCTCTTTCCACACCTGAACATGCCTTTGTGTTGTAACCATGTACTCAAAGTGGCACCTACTGCTTTAAATTTTGTTTTGACTTTTAATATTCTATCAGGATTAAGCATTGGTGCCCAGTGGTTTTTGTATGCTCCATACGATACCCCTAAGCTAGCGTGGACAGCTAGACTTCCTATTGGATTACTACAGACCATCATATCCCAGCTAAGGAATCCGTTTCACCTCATTGGATGACCCTCGACACGTGGTACGCCACACACGCACAGACGCAACAACAGCGTCCTTCACAGCACTGTCTGTAGACGGAGATTGCAGAGGCAAGTTTGCCGGGCAGAGACCGGACCGAGAGTGGGCCTTCAATTAGTAAGGATTTGAACGGATTCGTGGTGTCTGGCGTTCCTCTGTAGCAGTGGCAAGTGGGCTTAACCGCATAGCGGTAAATATTACACAGATGCATTTGGAAGCATAAAGTTTGTAAAATCCATAAGACCCATAACTGCTATTTAGAGCTTACCTGATTAATAGGAGACAACCTGTGAACACCTATTATACCTTTTTGGGACTGTTCATCCATTTATACATTTGTGTATTTTTTGGAAGTGCTTGGGCGATCGCTACCAGGGGTTTTATATATATAATAAGATTACTTGAATGCTTATACAGTTATTTTTGAGACACAAATTTTTCCTTTTTGCTTATACACACATATATATATATATATATATATATATATATATATATATATATATATATATATATATATATATACACATATACACACACACACACAAACACAATGTGGTACGAAGCTCATTGTACCGCATAATGTATATATACATCCGAGCTGAAGTTCCAGCAGTCTTGGCTGTAAAGTTACAGCTGAGAGGTGGAGTCCATGAGGTCTAGGAATATGCCTGCATATGGAACTGGAGCACGATTGGTTCTCTGATTGCACACAAAGGCAGATGTCAGATCTTTAAAGACCCTGACACTGTGTGTATCACCGTCTGCAACAATCATTTGCTGGTGCCAGCAGGAGGTGTGGGCGGTCCAGCGGCGGAGGGTGGGGGGGGGGGGGGGGCGGGAGGGAGTATAAGCTTACCAGAGAGGTTGGAGGGATTAAGTACTCTGAGTTTTAGGAATCTTTGCCTCCTCCTAGTGGTCAGGAGTTGAATCCCAGGAGTAAAGGATCATGAACTCTCACCACCTCATGAAAGAAAAATAAAATGTATGCTTACCTGATAAATTACTTGTCCTTCTTGGCAGTAAGAGTCGACGAGAACATTCATAACCTACGGGCAACCTACTATTCCTGGCCACCAGGAGGAGGCAAAGACACACCAAACAAGGCTATAATAATCCCTCCCACTTCACCTACTTTCCAGTAGTTCAGCCAAGGATAAGGAAAAGTGAAGAGAGATACAAGGGGTACAGAGGTGCAGAAACAACTGCCGTCATTACACATTTAGCATCCGGGCGTGGCCCTGGACTCACTGCCAAGAAGGAAATTAATTTAATCAGGTAAGAATATATTTTATTTTCCTTCTATTGGCAGTGAGGGTCCACAAGAACATTCAGAACCCATGGGAAACCAATACCCAAGCTGTGGAAATCACGAATGTTCGGGAGGGAAAAATGTAACCCTACTCCCAAATATTGCCCCCATTGAGACAAGAAAAAAAGTTTGTAGAATATTGTGAAGGAAAAAAAGGAAGACCACAGTACTACTCTGCAGTTCCACTCAACTGAGGCCCCAGTCCTGAAGACCCAAGTCAAAGACGCATCATGGAGAAAAAGTGCTGTGAATCTCGAAGGGGCTCTGTGCCCGCCTACCTATAGGTCATACTGATTAGACTTCTCAACCAGAAGGAAATGGAACCAACTAAGGTCCCTGCCCCCAGTGCTTAACAATATACAGAATGACTAATGAAAGAATTAACAAAACTCCATAGCAGCAAGATGATAGAACCTCAGCGTGCTGATATCCTCCAAATATGTAACCGTCTTATCTAGAGGATGTCTGATAAGAACAAAATAAACACACAGTCTCCTTAAAGAAGATACCAGTAATCACCACCCATGGTAAACAGGTTGAATCTGCCACACAACCCAGTCCTTATGTATCCCCAGATATGGAGAGCACACAAAGCCGAAACCTCTGCTACAACTAACAGAGGGAAAAAGCCAATAAGACGACCACTCTTCAAGAGAAAAAATGAATACCAACAAAAAGACAGACAGAGCTCCCCGAAAAAAAACTTGCAAACTAGATGGGCTCCACAGGGGAAGAACAGATACAAAATTAGAGCTAATACAGACTAGAGTCTAAACAAGCTCTAGATCATCTGGAAAACTAGCCAACAGAACAGCAAGGTCATAATATGACCCTAAATAGAACCAGCCTTTCTCCAGACTCTCCTAGAGAAAACATAATCTAAGTCTCCACTCTATGCCAAGAAAAGAGACTTACTGGACACATAAGAAATGTAAATCCTCCAGACCTAAGGAGTAGATGAGTTCGGAAACAGGCTAAAACGACTGAATAAAAACATTCCGCTGTCAGAGAAGCCTCTCGCAACTAAAATCAACCATTCAATCTCCAAGCAATTAGCTGCAGAGTACCTAGATCCTAGTAAAAGAACAGTCCTTGAGACAGTAAATTCTGACAAAGAAGCAGACGCCAAGGATGAGCAGATGACATGCCCACTAGGTCAGCGTACGAAATCCAGGGGCTATCAGGATAGTTGAAATTCCTTTCTGCTTGATCCAGGAAACCACTTGGAGCAGAATAGTTGGTGGAAACAAATAAACCAAGTTGAAGATCCACGGAAACCTCTAATGTGTCCACTAGCTCCGCCTGAGAATCCCTGGACCTAGATCCATACCTCTGGAGCTTGGCATTGAAACGGGAAACCATCAGATCTATGTCGAACACCCCATAGTGAAGTTATTTCCAGAATTACCTCCTCATTCTGGGACCACTTAGTAGAGAGATTACAACCCAGGAGGGACTACGGAAACTCATTCCTAAACAAACTGACGATGATGATTGCCACCAGGCAAGACTTGCTTTTGTCTGGGTATCCAGATGGACAATCTGCAACAGACCTGAATTCTCTCCATTCCACTGTCTGAGCAAACACAACTAAAGTGGTCTCAGATAAAATCAAGCATACAGTATAACTTCTGATGCTGCAACCATCTACCACCTCCATGCACTGTGCCCTCTGAAAAGTCTACCTGCGTTGATTGGAGAGGTAAAGGCACATAGTGAAAGAATCTATGATCGTTCCCTGAAAGCTTACCCTTGTAGCCGGGACATGCTAACTCTTTTTCAAGTTGACCTTAAAACCATGCAACCAAAAATACGAGAGTATTCTGTGTATGGTTATGAGCCACTTGCAAGGATGGAGCCTGAACCACGTCATCCAAGTAAGAAGCCAATGTAATAACCAGAAGACGAACCACAGCCAGGAGAGCTTCCAGCACCTTGGTGAACACTCGAGGTGCCGTAGCCAGTCACACTGGAAGCACAACAAACTGGTAGAGCTTGTCTAGTAAGGTGAACTGCAGGAAACTGTAATAATATCAGTATTGGAATCTGAAGGAACACATCCCCTTAAGACTATTGTGGACATGAATTGACCCTCCTGTACTAGAAGAATGGACCGTATCGATTCCATCTTAAAGATGGGAACCTGTATAAATCTGTTGAATTCCTTCAAGTCCAAGATAGGACAGAAACCAGCCCTCCACTCGGGAACCACATAGAGGACAGCGTAAAACCGGTTTCACCTCTCAGATGGGGAAACTGCAACCAACGCTCCCATGGCGATTAGGGTTTTGGGAGACCCTTGACACAAAAAAAAAAAAAGATCTCTTGGGGGACAAGACTTAAAAGGGATTCTGTAAACCTGGTGTATAATGTCCAGAACCCAGAGGTCGAGGTCCCAGACGAACCAATCCCAATCCCTCTAAAACAAAGATAGTCTGCCCCCCTACACACTCTAGATCACAGTCAAAAAGATCCCATCATGCTGACTAGTGATAATGGGATGACCTTTTGGGCTGCCCAGCCTTATTCCCCCTCCCCCAGAGGCTTCCTGGTTGCCCAACAGTATTCAATCCAAGGGCCTCTGAGCTCCTCTTTCTAGACTTCAACTATCCTGATCTAGGGAAACTCCCCTTCTACCCTGACTGTGGCATTGGTGAGTTCAAGGCCAGACCAAACAAGGACTCTAAGGGCAAAGATAAAAAAGACTAGATTCAGACACTTTATCCACTTACTACGACGTAAGCCACAAGGCCCGCAAAGCCGAAGTTTTTGGTATTAATGAGAATAAATTTGCAGGATGGCATCTCTGATGTAAGCATTTGCTAGTCCCGATAATCGTACATGATCCTGGTTCTCCTCCAGGAGAGCCTTCACAGTAATCATATCAACTAAAGATTCACACCAGGACCTGGCTGCCTCTGTGACTGCAGTTATGCCCACTGCTGGCTGAAACAGAGCGCCAGACTGGGGAAACCTCACCTTGAGGTATTCCTCCAGACGTTTATCTAAGAGATCCTCAGAGGAAGAATTATCTGTAAGTGTAATAGTAGCGTGCCTAGCTAGTGTGGACATAGCCCTATCCATCGTAGGAACACTGGTCCAAACCTCTGCGTGCTTATCTGGTACAGGAAACAATCATCAAAACTCCTCAGAAAAGGCAAAAGGGCACCCTGGCCTTTTCCATTTTTTAAAAATGATCTTAGCAATAATGGGGGATACAGGAAACACATCCGGGGGCCCTAGGCCCAAGTCTAAACCCTAATTCTAGTTTTGGAACCTGCACCTCTTTCGGTAGTACAGCCACCGAAACCTCCGGGGTAGATAGGACCCATTGCAACAAAGGCATCCCCTCCACGGAGTCCTCTTTCGACTCTCCCTCAGAAGGGACAGAGGACAGAAGTTCTCCCTCAAAGCCAACTAAGGGTTCCTCAGGAAGTTGCCCATAATTATCAGTTGTGGCCTCCGCCATCACACACGGGCTACATACTGGAGAACAATATATAACCACCCTCATTCTATTTACTGATATATGGCTATCGTTCAGGGCATCCAAAACAGCCGCCAATATGCAAGCCGTAAGGTCATCAATGAATAGACTTACTCCAGCCGGGGTTAAACTCAGCGCCACAACAGAAGTCACCCTGAAGGGCTGTTGGACAGGGATATCCATCTCAATCAGGGCCTGAGAAGTCTTAATAGGGTCCGCTGTAAAACAGACACGTGGGAGCTCCTCCACGGTCTGACCGATTGGTCCTTCTGGGTAAGACTTCAGGACATATTTTAGGCAGCACATGCAGATTTGTGCCAGAGGGTTCACAAAGATCAATTTACAGAGCATGCATTTACTATCGACAACTGAACCTACCAAGGAAGATTCTTTCAGACTCTCCATGGAATCGTCCATTGTATTAGGATGAGACAATCGCAAACACAGCCGGATATCTGGTCCCAGGCACAAAAGAAAAGACCCATTGAAAGCCCAGTTTATTTAGAAGCCTTGATTGGGGTGTAATTTCCTCCTCCAGGAATAGTATTTCCCATAGGTTATGAATGTTCTCGTGGACTCTCACTGCCAATAAAAGGAAATGTTTTTGCTACAGTAAGGGGAAACTAGGATGATCACGATTAATAGGTTGTTAAGAAAAAAAAAAAAAAAAAAAAGACTTCTAAAATATGAAACGCCCAAGGTAAACTAAAATAACTACAATACCTGGGTTTTCTTCCATGATGTTAAGACCTTCAATTGCAGCAGATGCTAACATAGGAGGCAAAGAAGCTGAAAAGCAGTAACCTTGTCCTGACAATCTCTGCAAACAAAACGTGGAAGAAAAATAAACATCTATATATTCTCACAAAGGCCTTACTATATAGAGAAGTTACTTACTAAACATAAAAGCAAAACATGGACAATAGCAGGCAATCTTTAAACACTAAATGTATCTATTAAGAGATGACATATGCTATTTATATGCTTATTAAAAAAAAGTTGGGTATAAGAACATTTGATCTAAATTAATTTTTAAATGCTTCATTTTAACACTGAAAGGATCTACAACAATTGATACCAGAGTTGTAATTAAAAAGTGATAATAGCTGCACCCCATTGACCGGGGATATCACCAGAAGAAGGGGGGGGGGGAAGAGATTTGGTTGAGAAAGACATATGGGAACAGAAAAGAGCATGGGGCACAAATGAGATTGAAGGCAAGGAAGGTACAAAGAGTTGCTACCTGACTCTATACATAGCCTGTAATTGACAATACATTCAAATTAAGATAATTGCTTCCGTTTCCAAATGTTGCTTGCTAAAGGAACACTCCTAAGTGGTACCTTGAAGAAAAAAAATATATATATATACACTGCCTTTAAGCAATTCCTTAATTAAAAAAGAACAAACAAAGAACACACTCTAATGTGGGGGAGGCAGCAGCATTGTGAGTGCCCCTGGGGCAGCACAAATCATAAATGCGACATTGGGACCTGGAATTTTATTTACATTGATATTATCTAATTTTTTCCTGATATCATCTAGAGATATGTTATTGGTAGGTTTATTTTTAGTTGGCTTCTCTATTAATTGTGATAATGAATTTCTCTCCTTTAGTTGTATTGCTAGTTTAATTGCCCCAGTAATTAAAATTTCCCATAATTGCAAAACTGGTATTACTAGTAGCCTATTTATATTAGCAGTTGAGTTTCCTACGTGACACTAATGTTGGGGGGCTTGTAGCATGTTACTCGCGGGCTGTAGGCACCCTAGTAATGGAGTGAGGCAAAAACCCAACCTATCTAATGTGTGTGTATTACATCCATTTGCAGTGAAAACATGACAAGCAAAATAGGTAATGTAAGTAAATTGCAAGCTTATCTACATCTAAAGATTTATTTATTTTTATTTAAAAAAAACACAGAATTTTACTACACTGTCCTTTTAAATTAGCAGATTGTTAATATAAAATATTCTGTATTATAGATACTCAAAAATCATAGCAGATGACAACATACTAAAAAATGTTTAAGTATGATTCTGTTTAATAGCATTAGGTTAAAAAATGTGAATCAACTTTAAACATAATAAGTTAACCTACCTGGTGATCAATTACAAATGACCGTCCACAGCAAAAGCCACCAATAGAAGCTAGTGAATTCTCCATATTGGCACTAATAAGGTCAATGTCATCAATCTGCAGAACACAAAAACAATTCAACAGTCACATGATTACTTTAGAAAAACACAAAAACTAGAACTATATGCAGCACATGCTCCACGAGGTAAAGTAGTTTTAAATATCTAACATTCCAGGAACATTTAAATAATCAATCATGAGAGATTCCATGGCCTTTAAAGGGCCACACTGTAAGTTTTAACCTTATTTGGGCCCATTGTGAGTGGAAATGTATCGTAGATTAAAAAAAAAAAAAAAAAAAAAAAAAAAAAAATAATTTATGCTTACCTGATAAATTTATTTCTCTTGTAGTGTATCCAGTCTACGGATCATCCATTACTTGTGGGATATTCTCCTCCCCAACAGGAAGTTGCAAGAGGATCACCCACAGCAGAGCTGCTATATAGCTCCTCCCCTAACTGTCATATCCAGTCATTCGACCGAAAACAAATAGAGAAAGGAGAAACCATAGGGTGCAGTGGTGACTGTAGTTTAATTAAAATTTAGACCTGCCTTAAAAGGACAGGGCGGGCCGTGGACTGGATACACTACAAGAGAAATAAATTTATCAGGTAAGCATAAATTATGTTTTCTCTTGTTAAGTGTATCCAGTCCACGGATCATCCATTACTTGTGGGATACCAATACCAAAGCTAAAGTACACGGATGATGGGAGGGACAAGGCAGGATTAAGCGGAAGGAACCACTGCCTGAAGAACCTTTCTCCCAAACACAGCCTCCGAAGAAGCAAAAGTATCAAATTTGTAAAATTTTGAAAAAGTGTGAAGCAAAGACCAAGTCGCAGCCTTGCAAATCTGTTCAACAGAGGCCTCATTTTTGAAGGCCCAGGTGGAAGCCACAGCTCTAGTAGAATGAGCTGTAATCCTTTCAGGGGGCTGCTGTCCAGCAGTCTCATAGGCTAGGCTTATTACGCTCCGAAGCCAAAAGGAAAGAGAGGTTGCCGAAACTTTTTGACCTCTCCTCTGTCCAGAGTAAACGACAAACAGGAAAGATGTTTGACGAAAATCCTTAGTAGCTTGTAAGTAAAACTTCAAGGCACGGACTACGTCCAGATTATGTAAAAGACGTTCCTTCTTTGAAGAAGTATTAGGGCACAACGATGGAACAACAATCTCTTGATTGATATTCTTGTTAGAAACCACCTTAGGTAAAACCCCAGGTTTGGTACGCAGAACTACCTTATCTGCATGAAAAATCAGATAGGGAGAATCACATTGTAAGGCAGATAGCTCAGAGACTCTCCGAGCCGAGGAAATAGCCATCAAAAACAGAACTTTCCAAGATAAAAGTTTAATATCAATGGAATGAAGGGATTCAAACGGAACTCCTTGAAGAACCTTAAGAACCAAGTTTAAGCTCCACGTGGGAGCAACAGGTTTAAACACAGGCTTAAATCTAACCAAAGCCTGGCAAAATGCCTAGACGTCTGGAACCTCTGCCAGACGCTTGTGCAAAAGAATAGACAGAGCAGAAATCTGTCCCTTTAAGGAACTAGCTGATAATACTTTGTCCAAGCCCTCCTGGAGAAAAGACAATATTCTAGGAATCCTAACTTTACTCCATGAGTAAGTCTTGGATTCACACCAATAAAGATATTTACTCCATATCTTGTGGTAGATTTTCCTGGCAACAGGCTTTCGTGCCTGTATTAAAGTATCAATGACTGACTCAGAGAAGCCACGCCTTGATAGAATAAAGCGTTCAATCTCCATGCAGTCAGTCTCAGAGAAATTAGATTTGGATGATTGAAAGGACCTTGTATCAGAAGGTCCTGTCTTAGAGGCAGAGTCCATGGTGGAAAGGATGACATGTCCACTAGGTCTGCATACCAAGTCCTGCGTGGCAACGCAGGTGCTATCAGAATCACCGATGCTCTCTCCTGTTTGATTTTGGCAATCAGTCGAGGGAGCAGAGGAAACGGTGGAAACACATAAGCCAGGTTGAAGAACCAAGGGAGCTGCTAGCGCATCTATCAGCGTCGCTTCTGGGTCCCTGGGCCTGGATCCGTAACAAGGAAGTTTGGCGTTCTGGCGAGACGCCATGAGATCCAACTCTGTTTTGCCCCAACGATGAATCAACTGAGCAAACACCTCCGGATGGAGTTCCCACTCCCCCGGATGGAAAGTCTGACGACTTAGAAAATCCGCCTCCCAGTTCTCCACGCCTGGAATATGGATTGCTGACAGGTGGCAAGAGTGGTACTCTGCCCAGCGAATTATTTTTGAGACTTCTAACATTGCTAGGGAACTCCTGGTTCCCCCTTGATGGTTGATGTAAGCCACAGTCGTGATGTTGTCCGACTGAAATCTGATGAACCTCAGTGTTGCTGAGGCCAAGCCAGAAGAGCATTGAATATCGCTCTTAACTCCAGAATATTTATTGGAAGGAGTTTCTCCTCCTGAGTCCACGATCCCTGTGCCTTTAGGGAATTCCAGACTGCACCCCAACCTAGAAGGCTGGCATCTGTTACAATTGTCCAATCTGGCCTGCGAAAGGTCATACCCTTGGACAGGTGTACCCGAGACAACCACCAGAGAAGAGAATCTCTGGTCTCTTGATCCAGATTTAGCAGAGGGGACAAATCTGTGTAATCCCCATTACACTGACTCAGCATGCATAATTGCAGCGGTCTGAGATGAAGGCACGCAAATGGCACTATGTCCATTGCCGCTACCATTAAGCCGATTACCTCCATACACTGAGCTACCGAAGGGCGCGGAATGGAGTGAAGAACACGGCAAGCAGTTTTGATAACCTGGACTCCGTCAGGTAAATTTTCATTTCTACAGAATCTATAAGAGTCTCTTGTGAGTGGGGCTAGAGAACTCTTTTCCTCGTTCACTTTCCACCCGTGCGACCTCAAATGCCAGAACTATCTCTGTATGAGACTTGGCAACTTGAAAGCTTGACGCCTGTATCAGGATGTCGTCTAGATACGGAGCCACCGCTATGCCTCGCGGTCTTAGAACCGCCAGAAGTGAGCCCAGAACCTTTGTAAAAGATTCTCGGGGCTGTAGCCAACCCGAAGGGAAGAGCTACAAATTGGTAATGCCTGTCTAGAAAGGCAAACCTTAGAAACCGATGATGATCTTTGTGAATCGGTATGTGAAGGTAGGCATCCTTTAAGTCCACTGTGGTCATGTACTGACCTTCTTGGATCATGGGTAGGATGGTCCGAATAGTTTCCATTTTAAAAGATGGAACTCTGAGGAATTTGTTTAAGATCTTTTAGATCCAAAATTGGTCTGAAGGTTCCCTCTTTTTTGGGAACCACAAACAGATTTGAATAAAAACCCTGTCCTTGTTCCGTCCGCGGAACTGGATGGATCACTCCCATAACTAGGAGGTCTTGTACACAGCGTAGGAATGCCTCTTTCTTTATCTGATTTGCAGATAGCCTTGAAAGATTAAATCTCCCTTGTGGAGGGGAAGCTTTGAAGTCCAGAAGATATCCCTGAGATATGATCTCCAACACCCAGGGATCCTGAACATCTCTTGCCCACGCCTGGGCATAGAGAGAAAGTCTGCCCCCTACTAGATCCGTCGCCGGATAGGGGGCCGTTCCTTCATGCTGTCTTAGAGGCAGCAGAAGGCTTTCTGGCCTGCTTGCCTTTGTTAAAGGACTGGTTAGGTTTCCAGGCCTGCTTAGATTGAGCAAAAGTTCACTCTTGTTTTGAAGCGGAGGAAGTTGATGCTGCACCTTCCTTGAAATTTCGAAAGGCACGAAAATTAGACTGTTTGGCCTTTGCTTTGGCCCTGTCCTGAGGAAGGGTGTGACCCTTACCTCCAGTAATGTCAGCAATAATTTCCTTCAAACCAGGCCCGAATAAGGTCTGCCCCTTGAAAGGAATGTTGAGTAATTTAGACTTCGAAGTCACGTCGGCTGACCAGGATTTAAGCTATAGCGCCCTACGCGCTTGGATGGCGAATCCGGAATTCTTAGCCGTTAGTTTAGTCAAATGAACAATGGCATCAGAAACAAATGAGTTAGCTAGCTTAAGTGTTCTAAGCTTGTCAATGATTTCAGTCAATGGAGCTGTATGGATGGCCTCTTCCAGGGCCTCAAACCAGAATGCCGCCGCGGCCGTGACAGGCGCAATGCATGCAAGAGGCTGTAAAATAAAACCTTGTTGAATAAACATTTTCTTAAGGTAACCCTCCAATTTTTTATCCATTGGATCTGAAAAAGCATAACTGTCCTCAACCGGGATAGTAGTACGCTTTGCTAAAGTAGAAACTGCTCCCTCCACCTTAGGGACCGTCTGCTATAAGTCCCGTGTAGTGGCGTCTAATGGAAACATTTTTCTAAATATAGGAGGTGGGGAAAAACATAATTTATGCTTACCTGATAAATTTATTTCTCTTGTAGTGTATCCAGTCCACGGATCATCCATTACTTGTGGGATATTCTCCTTCCCAACAGGAAGTTGCAAGAGGATCACCCAAGCAGAGCTGCTATATAGCTCCTCCCCTCACTGCCATATCCAGTCATTCGACCGAAACAAGCCGAGTAAGGAGAAACAATAGGGTGCAGTGGTGACTGTAGTTTAATTAAAACTTAGACCTGCCTGAAAAGGACAGGGCGGGCCATGGACTGGATACACTACAAGAGAAATAAATTTATCAGGTAAGCATAAATTATGTTTTCTCTTGTTAAGTGTATCCAGTCCACGGATCATCCATTACTTGTGGGATACCAATACCAAAGCTAAAGTACACGGATGATGGGAGGGACAAGGCAGGATTAAGCGGAAGGAACCACTGCCTGTAGAACCTCTCTCCCAAAAACAGCCTCCGAAGAAGCAAAAGTATCAAATTTGTAAAATTTGGAAAAAGTATTAAGGGAAGACCAAGTTGCAGCCTTGCAAATCTGTTCAACAGAGGCCTCATTTTTAAAGGCCCAGGTGGAAGCCACAGCTCTAGTAGAATGAGCTGTAATCCTTTCAGGAGGCTGCTGTCCAGCAGTCTCATAGGCTAAACGGATTATACTCCGAAGCCAAAAAGAAAGAGGTTGCAGAGGCCTTCTGACCTCTCCTCTGTCCAGAGTGAACAACAAACAGGTTAGATGTTTGGCGAAAATCTTTAGTAGCCTGTAAGTAAAACTTCAAGGCACGGACTACGTCTAGATTATGCAAAAGACGTTCCTTCTTTGAAGAAGGATTAGGACATAATGATGGAATAACAATCTCTTGATTGATATTATTGTTAGAAACCACCTTAGGTAAAAACCCAGGTTTTGTATGCAGAACAACTTTATCTGAATGAAAGATCAGATAAGGAGAATCACAATGTAAGGCAGATAACTCCGAGACTCTTCGAGCCGAGGAAATAGCCATAAGAAAAAGAACTTTCCATGAAAGAAGTTTGATATCAATAGAATGAAGGGGTTCAAACGGAACCCCTTGAAGAACTTTAAGAACCAAGTTTAAGCTCCATGGAGGAGCAAAAGGTTTAAACACAGGCTTAATTCTAACTAAAGCCTGACAAAATGCCTGAACGTCTGGAACTTCTGCCAGACGCCTTGTGTAAAAGAATAGACAGAGCAGAAATCTGTCCCTTTAAAGAACTAGCTGATAATCCTTTGTCCAAACCCTCTTGGAGGAAGGACAATATCCTAGGAATCCTAACCCTACTCCATGAGTAATTCTTGGATTCACACCAATGAAGATATTTACGCCATATCTTGTGGTAAATTTTCCTGGTGACAGGCTTTCGTGCCTGTATTAAGGTATCCTCTGTTTCAGACATGTTTGTACAGACTAGCAATGAGACTAGCAAGCTTGGAAAACACTTTAAAGCAAGTTAACAAGCAATATAAAAAACGTTACTGTGCCTTTAAGAGAAACAAATTTTGACAAAATTTGAAATAACAGTGAAAAAAGGCAGTTACACTAACAAAATTTTTACAGTGTATGTAACAAGTCAGCAGAGCATTGCACCCACTTGCAAATGGATGATTAACCCCTTAATAACAAAAACAGAATAATAAATGACAAAAACGTTTTTTAAACACAGTCACAACAACTGCCACAGTCTACTGTGATTGTTACCCTCCTCAAACACGACTTTGAAGCCTTTTGAGCCCTTCAGAGATGTCCTGTATCATGCAGAGGGAAGCTGAATGTCTGTCAGTATTTTTATCTGCACAGAAAAGCACTAAAATAAGCCCTTCCCCCTCATATTGCAACAGTGGAAAGGCTGTTACTAGGCAAAAATCAAGCCAGCCATGTGGAAAAAAACTAGGCCCCAATAAGTTTTGTCACCAAACATATATAAAAACGATTAACATGCCAGCAAATGTTTTATATTACACTTTTATAAGAGTATGTATCTCTGTTAATAAGCCTGATACCAGTCGCTATCACTGCATTTAAGGCTTTACTTACATTAATCCGGTATCAGCAGCATTTTTCTAGCAAATTCCATCCCTAGAAATATGTTAACTGCACATACCTTATTGCAGGAAAACCTGCACGCCATTCCCCCACTGAAGTTACCTCACTCCTCAGAATATGTGAGAACGGCAGTGGATCTTAGTTACTTCTGCTAAGATCATAGAAATCACAGGCAGATTCTTCTTCTAATGCTGCCTGAGATGAAACAGTACACTCCGGTACCATTTAAAAATAACAAACTTTTGATTGAAGTTAAAAAACTAACTATAATACACCACTCTCCTCTTACTACGTCCATCTTTGTTGAGAGTTGCAAGAGAATGACTGGATATGGCAGTGAGGGGAGGAGCTATATAGCAGCTCTGCTGTGGGTGATCCTCTTGCAACTTCCTGTTGGGAAGGAGAATATCCCACAAGTAATGGATGATCCGTGGACTGGATACACTTAACAAGAGAAAAGGCACCCCCGGTCTATCCCACTCCTTGCTAATAATTTCTGTAAGCCTTTTAGGTATAGGAAAAACATCAGTACACACCGGTACCGCATAGTATTTATCCAGCCTACACAATTTCTCTGGTACTGCAACTGTGTTACAGTCATTCAGAGCAGCTAATACCTCCCCAAGCAACACACGGAGGTTCTCAAGCAATTAAATTTAAAATTAGAAATCTCTGAATCAGGTTTCCCCGAATCAGAGATGTCACCCACAGACTGAAGCTCTCCGTCCTCATGATCTGCATATTGTGACGCAGTATCAGACATGGCCCTTACAGCATCTGCGCGCTCTGTATTTCTCCTAACCCCAGAGCAATCGCGCTTGCCTCTTAATTCAGGCAACCTGGATAATACCTCTGACAGGGTATTATTCATGATTGCAGCCATGTCCTGCAAGGTAATCGCTATGGGCGTCCCTGATGTAATTGGCGCCATATTAGCGTGCATCCCCTGAGCGGGAGGCGAAGGGTCTGACACGTGGGGAGAGTTAGTCGGCATAACTTCCCCCTCGTCAGAATCTTCTGGTGATATTTCTTTTATAGTTAAAGACTGATCTTTACTGTTTAAGGTGAAATCAATACATTTAGTACACATTCTCCTATGGGGCTCCACCATGACTTTCAAACATAATGAACAAGTAGGTTCCTCTGTGTCAGACATGTTTAAACAGACTAGCAATGAGACTAGCAAGCTTGGAAAACACTTTAAACAAGTTTACAAGCAATATAAAAAACGTTACTGCACCTTTAAGAAACACAAATTTTGTCAAAATTTGAAATAACAGTGAAAAAAGGCAGTTACACTAACAACATTTTTACAGTGTATGCAACAAGTTAGCAGAGCATTGCACCCACTTGCAAATGGATGATTAACCCCTTAATACCCAAAACTGAATAATAAAAGAAACTTTTTTTTTTTTTTTTCTTTTTTTTTTTTTTTTTTTAAAAAAGTAACAACAACTGCCACAGCTCTACTGTGGCTTTTTACCTCCCTCAAAAACGACTTTGAAGCCTTTTTTAGCCCTCCAGAGATGTCCTGGATCATGCAGAGGGAAGCTGCATGATGAAGCTCCCACTCATATTACAACAGTGGAAAGCCTAAGGAAACTGTTACTAGGCAAAATTCAAGCCAGCCATGTGGAAAAAAACTAGGCCCCAATAAGTTTTATCACCAAATACATATAAAAACGATTAAACATGCCAGCAAACGTTTTATATTAAATTTTTATAAGAGTATGTATCTCTAATAATAAGCCTGATACCAGTCGCTATGACTGCATTTAAGGCTTTACTTACATTAGTTCGGTATCAGCAGCATTTTCTAGCAAATTCCATCCCTAGAAAAATATTAACTGCACATACCTTATTGCAGGAAAACCTGGACGCCATTCCCTCTCTGAAGTTACCTCACTCCTCAGAATATGTGAGAACAGCCATGGATCTTAGTTACTTCTGCTAAGATCATAGAAAACGCAGGCAGATTCTTCTTCTAAATACTGCCTGAGATAAACAGTGCCTGAGATAAACAGTACACTCCGGCACCATTTAAAAATAACAAACTTTTGATTGAAGAATAAACTAAGTATAAAACACCACACTCCTCTTACGACCTCCATCTTGGTTGAGGCTTGCAAGAGAATGACTGAATATGACAGTTAGGGGAGGAGCTATATAGCAGCTCTGCTGTGGGTGATCCTCTTGCAACTTCCTGTTGGGAAGGAGAATATCCCACAAGTAATGGATGATCCGTGGACTGGATACACTTAACAAGAGAAATTAATTATTCTGTTCCGTAGGGCAAAGGTGGAGAACAAAGCAAATCTGTAAATATCCCCAGATTTCCATCAATTAAGTAGGTCACAGTACACAGAATAAGAACAGCCTGAATAGGACTAGACATAGAACTGTTCCTTATAAGCCCTTCTTCAGGATTAACTCTCAAAATGTGAAAAAGTGGCAGTATAAAAGTTTGTTTTTGTAAAAAAAAAAATAAAAAAAAAAAGCTCTATGCGTACTTGATGAATTATTTTCTTTAGAAATGATAATAGTCCATAGGGTCCATAACATATATAATTCCCGCCAGTAGGAGGAGGCCAAGAACCCACACAAGAGCTTAAATTTTGTTTTCTTTCGTATAATGATGATAGCCCATAACATGTGGAATTAATACCCAAGCAGCCCATGTTACAGAATGGGTGGGATAATTTTCTGGCAGTTCCTATTTGTCAGACACTGCGGCATGAAGGACTTTCCAGTCAAAAGCTGCTTGCAAAGTAGCAAAAACATCAAAGTGGTAACATTCTGCATCAGATTGCAGAGAAGACCATGTTGCAGGTTTGCAAATCTGCTCCAAACATGCATCATTTTGGAAAGCCCAGGAAGTTACAACCGATTTAGTAGAATGGGCTGTGATATGTTTTGAGATATAAAAAAAAAAAAAAGCATCAGTTCAAAGGGAGGACCTTGCAGAACAGAAAAAAAACTAAAATTCAAATTCCAGGGTAAAGAAATATGTCTCACAAATGGCCTAATTCACCTGGCCAAAAGTCTGAAAGTTTAGCTAACTTTCTATGAAAGAGAACAGATAAAAGCAGACATATGACTCTTAAGGGAGCTAGCAGACAAACCCTTATCAAGGCCATCTTGTAAAAACTGAAGAAACTTAGATTTGAGATTGTGATGGAAGGGAGGCCCTTGAGACAATAGATCGTCTTAGAGGAAGAAGTCATGGAGGAAAAAGGTACACAAGATGTAAGTTTCATGGACACACCAAGGAGTCCATTTGAGCCTTTGGCTCTCTTGAACTTGCACAATACATTGCAAGTTTGTGATTTAAATGGGAGACCCCCAGATCTATGCCTGGTAGGCCATTTGAACATTAATTGATCAAAGAAGTCTTGATAAAGAGAACACTCCTGGATGAACCGACTGACGGCTGAGGTATTCTGTTTCCCAATTGCTGACAGAGAGCATTGATTCCTCTCTGCCCCAGAGAGAATCTGGGACACTTCCTGCATAGCCAGTGTACTGTGGGTTCCCACTTAATGATTTATGTAGGCCACCACCGTGATATTGTCTGACTTTAAAAGAAGAAAAGTTTATTTTTTTTCCAAAGGGTCCAGGACTGAAGGCCCAAAGAATCTCCCAGAGTTCAAGAATGTTGACTGGCAACTTTGTCTCCAGAAGCAACCAAAATCCTTTCCCTCTTCGAGAATTCCAGACCACATCCCAGGCTGAAAGACTGACGCCAGTCATATAAGTCCATGATGGGCAAAGAAAGGACGCCCCAAGGGACAAAGAAGGATCTTGCATCCACCAAGAGAGAGATTGCCTGATGGACAAATCCAGGGAAATCTGCCGTTCTAATTGAAGATAAAAAATTTTACCCTGATTGAGCAAAGATAAATGAAGGGGTTGCAAGTGGAGGAGGGCAAACGAAACTGCATCCGAAAATGCAATCATAAGACCCACTACCTCCATGCATTGAGCTACTAATGGAAATGAAGCACGTTGCAGGGACAGACATGCATTCTGAAGCTTTATTCTGTAGGATTCCTTAAGAAAGAGACACATTAGAACTGAATCTATGACAACTCCTAGAAAGGACACCCTTGTAGCTGGAGCTCTTTGGAACATTGATTCTCCAACCGTGGTCTTGAATAAAAGATAATAGCTTTTGAGCATGAGCAATAGCTAAAGGCAGAGAAGGAGCCTACACCATCGTCCAGATAAGGGGCAATTAATATCCCCTGAGCTGTGATCCCCACCAACAATGCTCCTAGCACCTTTGTGAAGATGTGGGGAGCTGTAACCAGAGTAAATGGAAGGGTGTCAAACTGGTAGTTTTTGTCTAGGAATGCAAACTCTAGGAATTGATGGTGATCCTTGAAGTTTATAGTAGATATGAATTGACCCTGATGTATTAAAAAGGGACAGTTTACTCAAAATATTTATCCCCTTTAATTTCTGCCCAATGATGCACTTTACCTGCTGGAGTGTATTAAATTGTTTACGAGTATCCCCATTACCCTTATATTGGTACTTTAAATAGCCTGTGGTATCCCCACCCATCCTGAAAGTTTTTGGCCTCAAGGCCAAGCTGTTTTAACACAGCCAGTAGAAGAAATTACACTCCCAGTGGGTTATAGAAGAGATAAGGTAATACAATGTTAATTTTCCACTGCCCTCTCTAAGTATTAATGATTGGTTTATGTACATGTATAAAAGATAAAGAAGCATGTATATTTACACAATGTGATAAAGTAATGAGATCTGATTATACCTACAAGCTCAACCCATTTTATTAGGTTGTGGCTGCAAAACACAAAATCAGCTATTTCATATAAACAAATAAGCCTTAAAAAAAGACAAACCATTTTATAGTATACTGTCCCTTTAAGAGTAAAATTGTGCAAATGGTTTCCATCTTGAAAATGGGGACCATGACAAACTTGTTTAGGGTTTCCAAACCTAAAAACGGGTCTAAAAGTCCCTTTATTCTTTGGGACAACGAACAGATTGGAGTAATCCCTTGACCCTGTTATAGATAATTACTCCCATATCCTCTAAATCCTGAACACATGAAGGCAGTCGCTTTTGCAGGACTTTTTTGGGGACATGAGACAGATGCAATCGCCCTTGAGCAAAAGACTTTCTTGTAATCCTGGGATATGATGTTTTGAACCCCAGGGTCATGGACTGGCTTTAACCAGACCTTTTAAAAAAGACTCAGTCTGGCCCCTATAAGAACAGAATCTGGTCTGGGGGCCACACGTTCATGAAGATTTTGTAATGGCATTGCATTTCTTGGACTGCTCATTCTTTGCCCATGAAGAACCAGGCTTCCAGGCCAGATTTGAGGGCTCAGTCTTTAAGAAGACTACTTTGGAACAAAAGGAAGGAAACCCATATCTTGGTCTGTTATTTCCCTTATATTTCTTGCCCTGAGAGAGAAAAGCTCCTTTTCCACCAGTAACAACCTTAATAATTAAAACCAAATCAGAACCAAATAGAATCTTCCATGGGAAAGAAAGACAAACTATTTTTTTAAACCATGTTTGCTGACCATGATTTTAACCATAAGACACTTCTTGCAATAACTGCCATAGACATGTTCTTGACATCAATCTCAATGATCTCCACTACTGCGTCACATATAAAGGCATTTAAGGGCTTTCCTGCAATTCAGAAAGTCCTCAGTCGAGGATTGTTCAGAAACCATTTTGGATAGAGAAGCGCACCAGAGAGCCCCTGCCACGGCCACACAGATGATAGACGCTGCTGGTCTAAGCAAAAGACCTGTCTGAAGGAAGAGTGTTCTCAGGAAATACTCCATTTTGCTGTCATTTGGATCCCTGGGGATGATAGTGCGTTTGGCAAGAGTGGAAATAGCTCCATCAAACTTGGGTATGGTTTCCCAAAATTCTGTTCTTTAACTGGGTACATTCTCCTTAAACTTGGAAGGAGCAAATGAAATAGAAGAATTTTTCCATTCTTTGGCTATATGGTCAGAAATCAACTCTGAATCCTGAAATACCAATGGAATCTTAGGAGGAGCTTTGAAAACAACATTTAAAAGGATATGAAACAAAAAAAAACAAACAACAAAAAAAAAAAGTGATTCAGGCAGAGAATACCATTTTTTTTTACTTTTTTTTTACTTATATTATCAAATTTGCTTCATTCCCATGATACTCTGTGTTGAAGAGATATTAAGGTAGGCATCTGAAGCACTACATGGCAGAAACATTTTGGGTTTTATATCCCTTTAATAGATTTACAGGCTTGTTTTCAGCATGTTTTTCTCAGAAATACCTCATGCAACAAGGTGTGGATATGCTATATGCTCTACTTCAAATCTGAAAGTACTGTCCAATTCAGGGTCAGGAACAGAGTCTCTTTCATCAGATGACACTTCCCCATCTGAACTGAAAGATTTTGAGTCCCCAGAGTCCGAGCTCTGAAGCAAGACAGGAATTTGAGGGGGAAGAAGTTTGCATGTTCACATCAAAAGAGAGGTACTTTCTATATAAATCATGAAAGTTTAATTTTGACTAGTGTCCCTTTAAGAGATTGAGAACTTTTTAAAGCTTTTTGCTTTCAGATATCCTAGTAAGGTTGAAAATGCATGGATGTGCTTAAAACATTAATTTAAAGGAATTTTTGTAGATGTATTAAAAGTACTTACAGGGACAGTCAATTGCAAAAAAAAAAACAAAAAAAACACCTCATGATTCAAATAGGACATGTAATTTTAAACAACTTTCCAATTTACTTTTATTACAAATTTTCCTTTGCTCTCTTGGTATTCTTAGTTGAAAGCTAAACCTAAAAGGATTATATGCTAATTTCTTAGACCTTGAAGGCCGCCTCTAATCTGAATGAATTTTTACCACTAGAGGGCATTAGTTCATGTGTTTCATATAGGTAACATTGAGCTCATGCACATAAATTTACCGAGGAGTGAGCACGGATTGGCTAAAATGCAAGTCTGTCAAAAGAACTGAAATAAGGGGGCAGTCTGCAGAGGCATAGACACAAGGTAATTACAGAGATAAAACTGTATTATAATTGTGTTGGTTATGCAAAACTGCGAATTGGATAATAAAAGGATTCGCTCTTTTTTAAAACACAAAAATTCTGGTGTTGACTGTCCCTTCAATTTGTTACGGTTAAAATATATATATATATGGGGTCAGAAATGGCAAGTAACATTTTGGCGTGTGTATAGCTACACACATACATACACGTTTTCCAGAGCACACCACCCAGCTAAAATTTAAGCCAATGTGAAGCTAAAATTAGCTGATAATAAAAAGTAATTGTTTGTTATCAATATATAATAACATATGTAATTAATTTTTGCTGTTATATGTACAGAAATGTATAAAAAGATTATATAAACACACACATTAAATACCATTTACAGTATGTAAAAACCTACATGTGCCTAAATGAACATAAAAGAAGGGTTATTAAAATATAAGAAAAAAGATCTCACGTGCTTCTCAGAATTTCAGAAGTTCAAAAACAAGAGACACAAGAGAATACATTTACCAGACACTTTAGGATTATATACAGACACACCATATGGTGGTGGTAGGAGGGAGGATATGCACTTACATTAATGCCAAAATGCTCTGTTACTCCCCGTCCATGTTCTCCCAAAACTCCAAATGAAAGGCTTTCTTCCAGAAATATTCTTACTTTGTATTTATATTTTAACTGCACCTGTAGTTATGCAAAAATATTAAAACATTTACAAGATGAAAATACGTGGGGAAAAAGAAAATGTTAATTTACTGGACACAATACCATATCAAATGTGAAGCAAAGGGTTGAAATAATTGAAGCCAAAAAAATACTTAACCCCATGGCGACCGAGGACGTGTCAGACACGTCCTACAAAGGGTGTCAGTTAAGGACCAAGGACGTTCCTGACACGTCCTCAAGTAATAAGAGAGCTGGAAGCGATCGAGATCGCTTCCAGACGCTCAAACAGTATTGCAGCGATGCCTCGATGTTGAGGCATCCTGCAATACTGTTCCTGACTGCCGGGTTCTGTTTTGATCGCTCCCACGGAGGGATCACTTCCTGTTTCACTCCACGTGGAGCCCAGGCAGATCATAGGAAGCCATCGGGCAGGCTTCTGATGCTCTGTTAGTGTGTTAAGTGCCTCGGTGGGTCAAGGCACTTAGTAAAATAATAATATAAAAAATAAATATATGTAATTTTTATAAATAGCCGCCTTCCTCAGGTGGCTTCAAAGATGGCGATGCACAGTGCATCATGGGGCTTCTGGGGGTGTCCCTAGCCTGCCTCATCATGGGGCAGGCTAGGTCATTCCATCTGAGCTTGCCCCTATAATTTAATTTTTAATAATAAAATATGCCATTTGTCTGATCATGTCAATATTTGTAAACCAGTGTGGATCTCCCTCCCACTCCTCACTTGCCTTTTTGTGGGAGAGAGAGATCTGTGTTTAGGAAAGAGATTTATTTAATACATTTGTTAAAAATTGTGAGACCCAAAAGGTTCTTTTCAGAGCCATTAACCCCTAGCTTGCCAGTGATCCCTATAAATCACTGGCAGTAGCACTGCAGCACTTTTTTTTGCATTTTTAGGTGAACAAAGGGTACCACTTGTATAAAGACATTTTTTTATAAAAGTGTCCTTTTGTTCAAGCTACTATATTGTTTTGATACAGTAGCTTGCGGTACAAAGAACCGCGCAGGTTTCCCAGGACAACTTGCACGCACCTGGCTACGAAGGAGCTGATGGCAGTTAGTACAGAGACAAGAAGGATGTATACCTTCATACCACCATCCACACAGAGAGGACTGTGGAGGTCTCTGTACGTGGCAGAGCTGAGAGCACAATGAAGCCAGTGTGCAGCAAGGCTTATAACCGACATATGGGTTGGGTTGATCTAGCAGATCAGCTGCTGCAGCCATATCTAATTATGCGGAAGACAACGGCCTGGTACAAAAAGGTTGCAATTTACTTAATGCAGATTGCAAACCACAATGCTTTTTTGTTGGTTAAAAAAAGGAAACCCCGAAATGAAACTGACTTTTTTTACAGTCTCAGCTCAAGATGATTTTGTGGATTCTATACCAAGATGCACCTGCTCCACGGGCGGTGATGGGAGAGAGCAGATTTGGGGCTACCCATTTTATTTTCAAAATCCCCCCTACTGTGGCGAAGCAGAATCCTCAGAAAAAAGGACTGTACCAAAAAGGGGGCAGAGAAAGGACACCACCTTTTACTGTCCCGATTGCCCTGGACAGCCTAGACTCTGCATTGGGGACTGCTTGAAGCCGTATCATACACTGGAAAAACAAACAAACAAAACATTAGCCATTTTTTACATCAGCCATTGTGTTGTGTTTTTTTTTTTTGGGGGGGGGGGGGGGGGGGGTTGGTTACGTTTACTGTTACTGAGTTTTTTGTTTGTTTGTTTTTTACTTTTACTGTGCCAGATTTTTAAAATTTCTCTGTTCTATTTTTATAAGTTCTAAAATGGGTGCTGTATTTTACCAAAACCCCTGTCAAACCTATGCATGGGGGGTATGGGTGTACTCAGGGGTGGTCTTGCAGAAAACAACCTGGAGTGTTTTCTTGCAATAACTTACAAGATCTCCTAAATCATAGTCAAAAAGCAATGTGTGTGTAAAAATGAAAATTGAAAAATAACCACCATACACTTTCTCCAGTTTTTTTGGCTAAAACAGTTGCATCAAAGGCATCAAAACACTCCATATACAATACATTGGGGTGTCAACTTTTCAAATATATACACTTTGGCAAGCAAATACAATGGGGTATTCAAAGAGACCCCCAAAAAGAAGACATGTTAAATGTGAAAAAAAAAAAAACACATGTCAGAAGTTTGGCATTGCACCTCCCAAACAAGCCAACAAACCTATGCATAGGTGGCATCACTGTACTGAGGAGATGTTGCTGAACACATATTGGGGTCTTCTTTGGCAGTAACACAATAGGAGTTGAGAATCTATGCCTAAAGTACGTTTGTGAAAAATAACACAAACAAATGACTATCTAAAAGTGTGACAAAACGACTGGTGGTGGAATAAGTGCATGGAAAGTGTTAATAGACCAGCATTTCAAATACCCTAGGGTGTCTACTTTTCAAAAATATATGGTTTGATGGGAGTAAATTACATTGGCCAGCTTCAGAAATGTCCCAAATAGGACATGGGTGCATGATGACAGATGTGAAAATTCCAAGTTGGAAAACTAGAATGTGCCCCCTAAAAATAAGGCATTTTAGCCCCCAGAGAACCCGACACACCTATACATGGGTGGTATCACTTTACTCAGAAGATGATGTTGAAAACATATCGAGGTGTTATTTGGCAGTAACCCTTAATGTTCTTAGTAAATGTATTCTTAAATTGCTATTTTGTCCAAAAAAAAAAAAGTGGTGTTTTTTTTTTGTTTTACAAACTTTGGCATAGATTGGTGGTAAAATGGTTGCAAGAAGAGAGTCAAAATACACCAAGTTTAATACCTTAGTTTGTCTTCTTTTAAAAAAAGAATATACATGAAGGGTTATTCGGGGATTCTTGACAGATATCAGTGTTAAAATGTAACTATCGCTAATTTTGAAGAAAAAAAAAAAAAAAAAGATTGGAAATAGCAAAGTGCTACTTGTACTTATTGCCCTATAACTTGCAAAAAAAGCAAAGAACATGTAAACGTGTATTTCTAAACTCAGGATAAAATTTAGTAACTATTTAGCATGGTGTTAGGAGTATAGATGTTTCAGACCCTATCTAGGTATGCTTTTTGTCAAGATACAAAAAAATTGAACTTTGAAAAGTCTGATTTTGACGGTTTAATTTTGATTTTTATATCCATTTAAATTGTATAAAAAAAAAAAAAAGTAACTGTGCATTATAGGCTTAAAATGCCATTAATGGGTTTTGGTGACATCACAAAACACATAACAGAATATCATCATAAGAAGCCTATTAATACACTATTACCTGTTGTGTCTCCTTTGCAGTGTGTGGCTATTTTGGTACAATGTGGAAACAGTGTATTTTGTGCTGCAATGCATTGGTTTCATATATGAGATCTCTCCCTCTCCTTCCTCCCTGTATCTGTGTTTCCCTCCCAGTCCCGGTTTCCACCTGTCAATGTGTATTTACGCCATCTCTCTGCCTCTTGGCTTCTGTATAGGCCTAGGTCTGTGTGTGCGCATGTTTGTCTCTCTTCAGTGTCACTGTATCGTAAAAAAAACGATATTCCCAGTAGTGTTATCAGGACACAAAAGAAGCCTATGTAGACCAAAGTGTTGTGGAAATTTGGAATCAGATGATTCCAACCTTAAAGGGACATTATACACTAGATTTTTCTTTGCATAAATGTTTTGTAGATGATCCATTTATATAGCTTTTACTTTTAAAATTGTGCTGATTTTCAGACTCCTAACCAAGCCCTAAAGTTTTAGGAGTATACTGATGTATACCTACTCTAGCGTGCTTCTGTTTGTGTAAAGGGTCTTTTCATATGAAGAGGAAGGGGGAGCAGGGGAGTGTCTGCTTTCACTGGGTGTTCCAGTCAACCTAATCAAAAGTGCTAAACTGTGCATATTATTCTTTATAGTAGTGTCTATTACATGCAGTTATATGAAAATTGGTGTATACTGTCCTTTTAAAGTGAATGTAAAGCTTAATGAGAAAATGCCCTGTTTTTAAAAATACTCTTAACAGGGGCACTTTCATTTTTTTATTTTTTTTTAACAGTTTGAAAGCAGACCGGCGATCTTCCTCCCACAGATCCTGCTGTACTTAGCATATCTATGTAAATGTAAAGTTTAATGAATGAAAGTGCCCCTGTTTTTAAGAGTATTTTTAAAAACCGGGAACTTTCTCATTAAACTTTACATTCACTTTAAGTATTAAACATTTACAATAGACTAACTTATTTTGGTTTTGCAGAACTAGCATGCCCCATTTCATGGCAAAAATCTTATAAAACAAAAAATAAAATAAAAAACAGTTGAGAAACAGACCTTAAAAAATCTTTAATGATTCAGACAGAGCATAAAGTTTTATACAACTTACAGATTTACTTCATACTCTTGGTATCCTTTATTTAAGGAACAGCAATGCACTACTGTGAGCTAGCTGGACACTTTGGGCAAGCCAATGACAAGAACCACATAAGTGGAGACACCAACCAGCAGCTAGCTCCCAGAAATACTTGTTCAGATGATAAAAACAAAAAGAATATTTGACCAAGTAAGTTCATGCTTTGTTAATTAACAAGGCTGAAACTCAATTTGTATGATGTCTCCAGTAATCAAAAAAAGCCACTCATCATGAAGACCTGTTGTGTGTGTTTTTCATCAACAACAAATAAATGTTAAAAAAAACATTTTAATATATATGAACTTAATGAACAGATGAAACACGTTAAAAGACAAATCGCATACCAGTTCTGGAAGAGGGCAAATATCCCCGGTGTTCATATATAATCCTTCTGCAACAATAAACTTTCTGGTCACACGTGCTTTACGTGGATTCTGAGAGAGAGAGAGAGAAAGAAAGAAAGAAAGAAAGAAAGAAAGAAAGAAAGAAAGAAAGAAAGAAAGAAAGAAAGAAAGAAAGAAAGAAAGAAAGAAAGAAAGAAAGAAAGAAAGAAAGAAAGAAAGAAAGAAAGAAAGAAAGAAAGAAAGAAAGAAAGAAAGAAAGAAAGAAAGAAAGAAAGAAAGAAAGAAAGAAAGAAAGAAAGAAAGAAAGAAAGAAAGAAAGAAAGAAAGAAATTATATTTGGTCACTTTATACGCTGTGCTAAAAAACTGTTTTTCGCAAGTTTTAGCATTCACTGTAGGGTTTAGCAGATTAAACAATTCTTAAAACACTTGTAAGAATTACAACGTTCATAAAGGTATTTATGCAACACTTATTTTATAACATGTCCTCTTTCTTGGGTTACTGGTTTCCACACATTTCTCAGTCTCTAAAGTTAAAACTTTATTAAAGGAACAGTAAAATAATTTCTATTGTTGTTGTTGCTAAATAGCCAAACTCCAACCACAATTGCCTTATTTTGGAGGAGCCAATCTGGGCTTTAGTTCAAAGCCAACAAAGCTAGTCACGCTCATAATGTAATATAAAGTGAATTGTTTTGCAACTGTTGTCTGATAAAGCCAGTTAGGAACAGATATCTAGCGATGTTAGACTTGAGAAGTTAGCAGGTGCATTTCAAGTTCTGAGAATTACAAATCGCTCAATCATCAGAGCAAAATTGCATGAAAAGGGGGCATAAAAATAATGAAAATATATTGCAAAGTTGTTTCATTAAATATAACATTTTATCATCATCTATTTATAAAGCGGCAACATTTTACACAGCACTATACATTACAATCATAAGGGTACAATGTAATAACTTACAATGAGACATTATGTAAGACTTTTACAACACTTACAAACAAACAAGGTGAGGAGCACCCTGGCATTGTGCAAACTCAGCTGTAGATGCACTTTAATAGAGAGGATCTCAAGCTTACAATCTAAATAAGAAAAAAATCTCTCAAGGTGTTTACTGTACCTTTAATGATATAGACAGTTATAAATCATGCAACACCAACCTTACCGGTAGGGATTAACAAATTACAACATATGTGACGAGAAGGAAATCCACTTGTGGCAATAAGTTTTTGAACATAGGCTACAAACACAACCTTGAAATATGCACACAGTCTAACCTACCTAACTTTATATGCATGACATTAAATCAATAAATAAATTCCCCATTTTGGGCCAGATTACAAGTGGAGTGGTATTCAATGCTGCGAGCACAAACTCCGCTAGCAGTAATCTTGAAGGTAAAATGTTTGTGCTTGCGCGCTAACCCGATGCATGCAAAAATCCTAAATTAGGATATTAACATATTCCCCCTTGGAAGTCAATATAACAAAAAAAGTGGGGAAAAAAACATTGAAACTTTTTGGGCCAGATTACAAGTGGCTCGCAAATTAACAGCCCACTTGCGCGCATTCACATTCCAATGTTCTTCAAATAGCAGAATATGTTCTATTTATTCATGATAAAAATTATATCATCGATCTAAAAATGGCTGATTAGTCAAATACGGATCATCTAATGTAGATTAAAGATAATTAACTAAGAATCTATGAGAAGTGGACTTGTGTGTTTTTATATATTATTATTTTAAGTTTTTTGCATTTTACAATATTATAAATGATCCCTTTAAAGAGCCACTATAGTCCCAAAAAATGACATGCTATAATTTATGAGAGGATGAAATTTTAAAACTAACAAACCTGTAATTCTGTGCGTTTAACCCCTTTGCTGGAATTAAATAGAACTACAAGGTTGCTGGTTTTAAAATGACATACCCTAATGAATTAGAGCTTGTTATTTTTGTGACTATAATATCCTTTTAAAAGCCTCCTCTCTTATCTCCACTGCTGAGGATAATTAGGTAAGTATTGTAAAGTAAACTTTTCTAATAATTGCAGAACGCAGAAACAAAAGCACAATTATCAGTTAAATTACAGGGAAAATGAGGTATAATAATGAAATTAAATAGCAAAGATTTTTACTATGCATAATGGAATAAGAAAAATTCCAAATTTGTTATGTCCCTTTAACTGTAAGTGCCCACACTTGCAAAAGAGCTTTCAGCAATAGCTGCAAGTATCTTACTAACAGTTTACCTTTTGGTCTTCTAGCTCCTGCTCCTTTAACAGCCTCTCTAAATCATCCATGTCATTATGTCGAAAGTACTTGATGCTACTTCGAGACGCCTGCAATCCTTTCTGAATAGCAAAGCAGGCTGCTTCATCCCTGCAAAGAAAAATACACTTAAATCTTTACAGTACACATACATTGCTTGCTTGCATTTTAAATTCACAGTGGCAATAGTGTAATTACACAAAAAGTAACAGTATTTTAAAGAAGATCTGTAGCTTAGGCACTGGTTTAATTTTTTAATAGCCAAATCAAGAGATATGGCTCATTTGAATAGTACCCAGTCAATTAGAGTTCCTTGTGTGGAAAGCCATTAAACATCAGCGTCCAATGCTAATCCTCTCTGGCCGCGTGCGTGACATGATTTATCCGCCTCTGACTGAGACCAGGAGAAATGATGTAAACTAAAACCTGATCATTTTAACATGCTTAACAGACCTGTGTACCTCCCTCGCAAATTGGACCAGGACTGTACTACTGGGAAACAATTCCAGCTTGCCCATATTATCCTACACAAGGAAGATTAAATAAAAAAAATAGGGCGATAAAGCCTTAAAAGTATATAAAGAGTAGCATGGAATTAATATCAATCAAATAGTGCACTGAATTAATAATACTCCATAAATCATACTTAGGCTTTGGAAATCTGTGGATACTGCAAGAATTAGAAATAAAAATATTGATAATATCAAGCCCTAACAAATGTAGTTTCCATACAAAGAAAGAAAGCAGTGTTCTTTTACCTAGCAAAAAAAAAAAAAAAAGGAAGAACATGGAAGCAAAAAAGAATAAAAATCTGCTAAATATCTATAACCATCTGCTCACGTTACAAACAGCGCAACACCACAATGAACAGAAGTTTTGAACTCTGAAGATTTGTTTTCTGCCAAAATATAAATTAGAAGAGGTACAAAGAAAGCTGTAGTTTCAATCAGTCATTTCCTTTGTGTATGGCAAAAATAAAGAAGAATACTTTAACTCGGATGGACTCAAAATGACTTGATGAGGAACACAGAAGCTTATCTAAAAGCATACTTTGAAGAAGCATTAACTGTTGTGTGAGGAATGGCGTTCTTTAAAGGATTTTAAATAAATAAAAGAAAATGTATTTGGTTGCAAAAGCGCTAAAACAGGCAGAACAGTCTGCCAGATTACCCATTGCATTATTTAACCATGTTTGGAAATTAAATAAATACAATAAAAAAAGGGGAGTTTTATGCATTTATTTGTAGTTACTGTCTAAGCTGCTTAAAACGCACATTACAAAATGTAATCCCCTAGACAAAAATGTTTAAAGGGATATGAAACCCAAAGATATTCTTTCTGAATCGCAAAAGAACATACAATTTTATTTCCCCCCAATTTACTTCTATTTTCAAATTTGCATTGTTCCTTTGTTGAATAGCATAACTATGTATCTGTCTGGAATAGTGCTGCCATCTAATGTTATTACAAATGTATAACTGCTGCCACATAGTGCCCCAGACATGTGCACGCTCTTGAGCTTACATCCCTGCTATTTAACAAAAGCTACCAAGAGAACAAAAGAGGATTTAGAATAGAAATAACTTAGATGTTTTAAAATTGTAGGCCCTAGCTAAATCATAAAAAAAAAAAATGGGTTTCATGTCACTTTTAAAAAATAAAATGTTGCAATGTGCTTTTTTTTTTTTTTTTTTTTTTTTTTTTTAAAGGTCCATGCTCCTTTGAGAGACTGGATTTTATTCTACAGAATCTAGAACCCTGATGTTTCAAAATTCTACACAGATATCCAACTATGGGTTAGATTACAAGTGGATCGCTAATTTATCCCACGCACGGTACGCAATAAATAACCAGCCATTACAAGGTCAGACCTCTGGTGGTTAAATTTTCAAAATAACCCCCAATTGCCCACAAATAAAATTATTAATAAAATAAAAAAAAGAGCTCCTATGAAATGCGAACGTTAGGTCGCATTTGCAGTGCGGGCCACTTAAAATACCAGCACACAATTACATGTGCAAGTATTACAAGGGGAGCGCAAATATCACGCTCACGAAAGCGCAATTTAAATGCTCCACTTGTAATCTAGCCTGATGAGTGGTGTTTTGCTTTGCATAAGCTTGTTACTATACCAATTATTTAAAGAATTATAAAAGTTAGCAAAATTGACATTATCAAAAGCATCATTTGAAATATTAGATTAAAAGCTGCAGTTTGAACTTACGTGCAGTGTAAAACTAAGTTTATTTCTTCCAAATTTTTTTTTTTTTTTTTTTTTAATATATTTTAAATCCAATTTAACGTCACAAAATCCTGCCCTAAAAATGGGTGTGTCTAAACCATTCCATACTGCCCAATGGTTGTGTTACAAATCTGCATATAACATTTTCCTCTAAGTGCTCCCGATCGCATGTGCATTACAAATCTAATCAAAAGCATAAGCAATACATCTGTTGATTTTTCTAAATATGTCAGCTTTATCACTAAAATACATTAGTATAAATTATGCTGATTTTTCTAGGGGTGATCCTTAAAAAGTTACATAATATACGGTGCTTCTCACTCTGCTGGTACTAATGCTGCCTATACTGCAGTCACGTAACCAAAAATCCGATTTACTCATATATAATATGCATATATCTTTGCATTAAGTTGCTATTTATTGGTAACATTCTCAATACATTTTTGTTATTGAATGTCAGATAGGTACGTTACCTCTATGTGTCAAGTATTTCAACTACTTATTTTGTGTGATACACTTTGGTTTATGGATGTGTTGCTAGGCATCACTTTAGGTAGGTAGCTCTCCAAAGGGGAGGGGCTCTGCTCACTTAAATAATTATCTGTATGTTCACTCGTGTATTTTGAGGAAAGGGCTAGACTTGGAATTGTCACAATAATTTCAGGAATTTCATCCAGTTAACAGCATGATTGGCGACTGGCCAATGAGAAATGGTGATAGTGACAGTGAGAAAGAGACAAAGGTTGAATGAGACACTACAGAGAAGAAAAAGCAGTACATGAGCAAAGAAAGGAACATAATGATTTTAGAAGCCCCAGAGAAATTTAGGAAGACAAAGAATGGAAGAAAAAGGGATAAAATACACAGAAAAGAGGTGCATTTTAATGAGATAACTAGTTTACTGTAAGTTAGATGCTCTATGGTTAATAACATTTCAACCTATCAGTTTAATAGAACTCACACAAAGACGATATCTCCTCTTTTGGAATATGCCGGGATGGCACTGGCAACGGTGGCAAAACCATAGGAATAAATAATTGCCTCTTCCGTCATCATAAACTTTGCCAGCCTTTCTTCCAGTTCCAGGTGTACATCTAACAAATAAAAGGTCAGTTTTTCGCATTTACGCAAACAATGATCACACAGACGTTTTCACAAATTCTTTTAAGGCAGTATTCAGTTACTTTATTGGAACACAAAGAAAAAAAAAATAGTTTAGCATACACTGGCAAATGTTCCAGCAAGTGTTTGTGTTAAAGAATTACACAATTATCTGAACAACCACTTTGAGGAACTTGAGAAATCCCGCCCTTAAAAAAGGCACAGTAAAAAAAAATTAAAAAAAGCTACATTTAAACTTTCTTTGTTAATAAATATAAAAGTACTATTCTAATTTATACCCATTCTTTTTTATTTGTTCTCTTGGTATCTTTATTTGAAAAGGGAGAAATGTAAGAATACGAGCCGGCCCATTTTTGGTGTAGCACCCTCGATATCGCTTGCCGATTGGTGGCTACATTTAGCCACCAATCAGCAAGCGCTACCCAGGTGATGAACCAGATAGGCCAGCTCGAAAGCTTGCATTTGTGCTTTTTCAAATAAAGATACCAAGAGAACGAAGTAAAATTGATAATAGGAGAAAATTAGAAAGTGGAATAAAATTGCATGCTCTGACTCACGAAAGAAAAAAAAAAATTGAGTTCAGTATCCCTTTAAAGCAGTTTGAATCAAAACAAGGACTCCATTGCATGTCCACAAGTTAATTGAGTATGTTGCTGACTGTTTTATAAAAACAAACAAAAAAAACTACGGCTTTATTCAGGGTAAGGAATGCGCCTATACACAGCTCCACGGTAAGGCACGCGCCTATACACAGCTCCACAAGGATGCAAAAAATTTAAATAAATACATTTTAAATTAAAAACTTATTTTACATACAAAGAAAAAATCTCAAAATGTTACAGCTGATGGCATGCTCATCATTCATTACAGATTAGTGAATTGTAGTGTAGTAACTTATGAATATATCTATTAACGGTTAGTTACAAAGTACTAGTACAGAGCAAGATAATTTTTATGAAAAGATTTTCAGTACAAGTGTTACGTAATGGAATGGATTTCAAGAAGAACAATGTAGTTTAAAAAAAAGAAAAAAAAAAAAAAAGCTATCGGCCATGTCAGGTAAAAAAAAAATATATACTGCTGAAGTCACATTTATGGTTGGCTGTGAAAACTCAGTAAATCTTTTTTTTCTGAATTATTAATCAATATGTTGGCAATACAAGTAGAATTACATTTACACCAAAATATGCAACATAAGAAGGCGTTAAGGTCTATAAACAAAAGCTTTTTATGTGCAGCTGATATCTCTGTACCACTAAGGTTATTCCCTTTAGCTGCATGTATACCATTTGGTTTCTGCTTTCCCATTGGCTATCGGACAGAGATATTAACACCCCAGAGGTGCCGCATCTTACCGTCAGGGCCTCTTGACAAGTGCACTGTACTAATACAGTTATAAGGAACAAGAGCATTTACCTATACTATTCATCACTCTACAGATGCAGAAGTGGGTCCCAGGGCTGCATACAAACGTACGTCATAACAGTAATGTACCATAGAACAGGATCCTTTTCTAAGCTTTGTACTTAAGAATTATTTTTTATATAATAATAATTGCAATTTTGTAGTCTTCAGAATTCTGACTACACTTTAAAGAGAAATGAAGATGATCAGATAGAAAATGTGATATGGAAGGAAGGTTTTAGAAAGTGTAATATATGTAGGCAGAGGGGCTTATGGAAGGAGAGGAGCCAATAGGAAATGTAAAACAGAATGCTAGGAGGTAAACGGGATAAAATGAAGGGCGAGATGCTTAGGCAGAGAGAAGCAGATATTAGGTATATAAGAAAAGGGGAGGGAGGATGATCACGGACACAACCTAGGAAAAACCTGTGCAATGTGAACCTTTAACACCATAAGAAGTGCTAACAAAGAAACTAGAGCATAACATGTATAGTGTGCAGACTACAAAATGCCTATGACAAGAAGAAATGCCTAGCAGGGCACTGTTTTTAGGTTCTGTGTTTAATATAATCATGCTTGATGCATGGAAGAGGATGTGACCATGAAACATAAATCTACATACTATTTCCTCTAGCTTAAAAAGCAGCCATTACTCAAATTATATGCATATTTACAACAAAAAATACAGTATATTCTGTTTGGGAAAGAGCCAATCAGTTCATATAGAGTTTCACAGTACATCCTTAATGCACATTATAAATGGGGGAATATTTTTATGACCGGACAAATACTAAGTTCAGTTGTTTGCACAACATCTTGCACTGCCTGCATTACAAATCTGTACTTGATCAGTCACTTGTGGATATATACACACAGTATTTAATTGTAACCATACTTGCTATACCAGCCCATCCTCTGTATTACAAATGTTAAACCTAACCATATGTAGGTAGATTACAGCAGCACATGAGTCAGTCACTTATTTGCTAAGGTATGATTTTACTTTATTTTTTTGCAAGTTATATTCAAAATGCTTCACATATTTTCTTTGAAAAATATGGTTCTCTCCCACATGCTCAGCTTAGGCAGCTTAGAATCTGCATTTTCATTAGCGTGATATATGAGAATGTGCGTACATTTTTGTCACATCTGTTCTTGTCTGTGTAATCCAGGGTATACCTTTGCAGAATAAAAGATTGCACTAAAACAAAGTATTCAAGTAGGATCATTTTCACCAACAAAAGTAAAACCATATTATTCTCTTAGTTGTAAAATCACCAAAGGTAGATCTGCCTTTGGGGGTCGATCCGATAAAAATCGTCGCCCGCAAAAGCCGGCGACGCCAATAATTGCGCGGATTTGGTATCCTATATACGGCGTAAGGTAGAAGTTACGCGCGTATATTTCTGCCGTCGCCCGCAGTTTTTTGGGCCATAGGCAGGTATACCAAACCCGCGCAGTTTGGTATCCAATATGCAGCGTAAGGACTTACGTGGCGAAAATGGAGAAAACTTACTCCATTTTCACCTCGCCACAAAAAGCAGCCGTAAGAAGCCTTACGCTGACTATTGGAGCCCCGTAACTCCCTAAACTAACTAGAAAATAAACCTAACAACTAACGCATGCGCAATGTCTATCTCCCTGTCAACCGCGTTTCCCCCCCCCACCCCCCGAAATCCCTAATAAAGTCATTACCCCCTAAACCGCCGCTCCCGGACCCCGCCGCCATCTACATAAACTAACCCCCTACTGTGAGCCTCTAAAACCGCCGCCATCTACCTTATCTATCCCCTAATCTGACCCCTTACACCGCCGCCACCTATATAAAAATTATTAACCCCTAATCTAATCCCCCTATACCTCCGCCAGCTATATTAATATTATTAACCCCTAATGTAAGCCCCTTACACCGCCGCCATCTCTATTAAAATGATTAACCCCTAATTTAATCTACCTACCCCGCCGCCAGCTATATTATCTATATTAACCCTAAGTATATTATAGTTAATATAGTTATTACATTATATATATTAACTATATTAACCCTAATTATATTAGGGTTAATATAGTTACTATAGTATTTATATTAACTATATTAACTCTATCTAACCCTAACACCCCTAACTATATTTATATTAAATTAATCTAATTAATTTATAAACTAAAATATTCCTATTTAAATCTAAATACTTACCTATAAAATAAACCCTAAGATAGCTACAATATAATTAATAATTACATTGTAGCTATGTTAGGGTTAATATTTATTTTACAGGTAAATTGTTAATTATTTTAACTAGGTATAATAGATATTAAATAGTTATTAACTATTTAATATCTACCTAGTTAAAATAATTACCCAATTACCTGTAAAATAAATCCTAACCTAAGTTATAAATACACCTACACTATCAATAAATTAAATAAACTACAAACATCTATCTAAAAATACAATTAAATTAACTAAACTAAATTACAAAAAAACCAAACACTAAATTACAAAAAATAAAAAAAAGATTACAAGATTTTTAAGCTAATTACACCTATTCTAAGCCCCCTAATAAAATAATAAACCCCCAAAATAAAAAAAATTCCCTGCCCTATTCTAAATTAAACAAATTTCAAAGCTCTTTACCTTACCAGTCCTTAAAAGGGCCTTTTGTGGGGCATGCCCCAAAGAATTCAGCTCTTTTGCATTCAACAAATACAATCCCCCCCCCCCCCATTACAACCCACCACCCACATACCCCTATTCTAAACCCACCCAAACCCCCCTTAAAAAAGCCTAACACTACCCCCCTGAAGATCTCCCTACCTTGTCTTCACCACACCGGGCCGAACTCCTGATCCGATCCGGGCGATGTCGTCCTCCAAGCGGCAAAGAAGAATTCTTCCTCCGGCGATGTCATCCTCCAAGCGGCAAAGAAGAATTCTTCCTCCGGCGACGTCTTCCTCCAAGCGGCAGCAAAGTCTTCATTCTTCCGGCGGCATCTTCAATCTTCTTTCTTCGCTCCGCCGCCGCGGAGCATCCATCCCGGCCGACTGCTGAACTTGGAATGAGGTACCTTTAAATGACGTCATCCAAGATGGCGTCCGCCGAATTCCGATTGGCTGATAGGATTCTATCAGCCAATCGGAATTAAGTTAAAAAAATCTGATTGGCTGATTGAATCAGCCAATCAGATTCAAGTTCAATCCGATTGGCTGATCCAATCAGCCAATAAGATTGAGCTCGCATTCTATTGGCTGATCAGAACAGACAGTGCGGGCTATGTTAGGGAGGCGTGTTAGACAGTGCGGGCTATGTTAGGGAGGCGTGTTAGACAGTGCGGGTGTTTTAAACTTTAGTCAGGTTTTAGAGGCGCCGGCAGATTCTAACGTGCCGCAAGTCACTGGCGACGCCAGAAATTTGTACTTACGCAGATTTCTGGACATCGCTGGTTTGTGAGACTTACGGCACGTTAGCATCTGACGGCGACTTATATGGGATGGCTCGAGTTGCGAGCTGAAACTGCGGGCGACGCCGGTTCCCTCGCTTGCGCCGCAAACTGCGATCGATATCGGATCGCGCCCCAAGTGTTCACATACCTTGTAACGTGTGTTCTCATTAATGACTCCCTATTGGCTCGCACAGCATATACAGAAACAATTCATAAGAGTGTAGTTCAGTGGCAAGTTTGTTGGGGGGTTTTTGCCTAAAAATATAACCAACTTTAAAAAGGGACACTGAACTGATATATAAACTGATGGCTGCAATATAGAGAATAATTTAATATATATTGGTTTGTTTTATTCATGCACATTTTAACAAACCAACATGCCCCCAAATGATCATTGGTTGCACTGCTGTTTTTTTATCTCAATAAGCTTTAACTTGGAACTGGCAGGATAGCACAGAACAGACCTGCGTGTCTTAGCCCTCTCACAATACACAAAAGCCAATAATGTTAGTGGAAGTAGTGGTTTCAATGAGCAAAGCTACCTATTTCAATTGTAAGACTAAACATAAACAAGCAATTTTCAAATCACTGTAATAAAATGAAGCTAATATAACGAGTCATTAGAAAAAAATGAGAACAAAAACAAAAAAAACACAAAGCAGAGTTCCTTTAAGTCAACAAACTGTACATTCCTCAGACACATCACAATGTCACATGTCCATCTAAAAAAACTGTAAAATTGTGGTCTTCCTACTATACCAAAAGAGATCATATCTGACACTTTTACAAGCTACACTGTAATCTCATTAATAATAACTGTCCTTAACTGACCACAGCACAAGAGGTAAACAAGACATGTTTACCAACAAAATGATGATTGTATATGCTTTTAAATCATTTATCTATTTGCAGACTATTTTGCAATTTAGTGTTTGTTGACATATGATTTTAATTTGTTTTATAGAGTGGTAGCTACAGAAAAAGAAAATTAACAAATATTTCCCGATTCTAGGATAACAAATATTATATCAAAATTAACAATCACTCAAAACATTAGAAGCCAGCATACATTTTATGGGAGCCAGGCAGGTAAATGCGAACGAGTATGTATTAAGTCCCATAGCTCTCATGCTTCATAAAGGTAGTGTCCATTAAACTATGCTTGTTACAATCTACTGCCTAAATGTTTGAATACACCGCCCTCAAGTGTTCATTTGAAACACCACATGTATATTCTGTTACATATATGCAGTGAAAACAATTGTAAAGAACACATAGTATGAAAAAAATAACCTTATAAGATCTCAAATCCCATTGTATTTATTTGGAAATGTAGAATAATAATCATAATTAATAATAATAATAATAATAAAATATTAATATACACTGCATATATACAATAAACATTACCAAGGCAGCATTGCAAAAACCTTGGACCCCTATTTATCAGACTAGTTAAACTCTAGATAAAGTTTGCAATTATCCATAAAACAAAAGTTCCCTTATGCTACAGATATGAGAGTTAAGATTTATAACCATCAAACAGTTTAAAATGGTCACATTTAACCAGTATAACTTGCTGGGGTCTGCAAATCTAGAACAGTCCACATATACAACTACTGTAAACCCTCCATCTAATCTCTTATGATTGCTTTCTGATCAAACTTATTTATTTATATATATATATATATATATATATATATATATATATATATATATATATATATATATATATATATATATATATATATATATATATATATATATATATATATATATATATATATATATATATATATATATATATATATATATATATATATATTTGCAGAAATAACCAAAAGTGAAAAAATGCCACCATACAGAATGCAAAAGAGAATTGTTTACATTTTCTAGATAGTACAAGGTAAGGGGAAAAAAATAGTGTTATTTTCTAAATGGGCTGTAGTTATGTAGGTATTTGGACAGATACACAATTTTCAAAACTGTGGCTCTATATGCCACCACATTCAATATGAAGTGCAGACTTTCAGCTTTAAAGGGATAGTAAACGTTAAGAATAATGTTACATAGTCCTGTACAATGTGCATAATTATGTAATATGACGATAGCCCTTTGACTTTAAATTTTTTAAAAGGCTAATTTTCCACCTAAAAGTATACTTACCTACAGCGAAGGAGCGTAAAAGTAATTGGACAATCATAAATAAAATGATCATTCCTAATATCCTTTTCCAGTGCATGACTGCATGAAGTATGGAACCCATGGACTTCACCAAGTTCTTGGTTTCCACCCTAGTGATACTTTACCAGGCCTTTACCGCAGCTATTGAAAGTTTCTTGCAGGTCTTTTTGCTAGCCTAATATGGCCTTTCTGTTATAGAGGCTTTCCAGTATTTTGCACCTTGTGATAAACCATCTGCATTTATCACATTTAAAGGGACACTGTACCCAATTTTTTTATTTTGTAATTCAGAAAGAGCATGTAATTTTAAGCAACTTTCTAATTTACTCCTATTATCAATTTTTCTTCGTTCTCTTGCTATCATTATTTGAAAAAGAAGGCATCTAAGCTTTTTTTTGGTTTCAGTACTCTGGACAGCACTTTTTTATTGGGGGATGAATTTATCCACCAATCAGCAAGGACAACCCAGGTTGTTCACCAAAAATGGGCCGGCATCTAAACTTACATTCTTGTATTTCAAATAAAGATAGCAAGAGAATGAAGGAAACTTGATAATAGGAGTAAATTAGAAAGTTGCTTAAAATTTCATGCTCAATCTGAATCACGAAAGAAAATTTTTGGGTACAGTGTCCCTTTAAGTCTTCTATTTATTGTAGACATTGAAAATAATACTCAAACCTCCTGGAGAATGTTCTTGACTTAGCTACATTTTGTGAAGTGTTTTTTTTTCTTCACCTAGGAAGGAATTTTGCAATCATCCACCTCAGTTGTCTTTAGTGGTCAAAAAGACCTATTTAGTGTTGCTGAGCTCACCAGCAAGTTACTTCTTTTTAAGGATGTACTAAATTGTTGATTTGCCCACTCCTAATGTTTCTATTATCGCTCTGATTGGGGTTTTTTGTTTTGTTTTTTAAACATAATTATGGTCTGTTTTACTTGCATTGACAACTCTTTCGACCTCATATTTAGAGTGTGAAGCAAAATTTACAAATACAAATTCTAAAATTTGGAATAATCCTAAAAAAAATAAAATAATCTGGGCTTTATTCTCCAGACAAGGCTAGCCTTGATCATTAAGTTAGTATAAAAAGCATCGATTTGCCGTTTTTATCAGCTAAATCAAATAAGGGAAATATATGTAGCAGGGCTAGCCCTAAAAAGTCAGCAGGTGCATTTCAAGTTCTGTAAATTAGAAAATTCTCACTTTTCAGAGATAAATTGCATGAAAATGAAGCAAAATAAATAATAAAAGTACATTGCAAAGTTTCATTATACATAACTAAACATTTTATACAAAAATCTGAAGGTGTTCACTGTCCCTTTAATGCTGACCATCTGCACTTTAACCCCCACATTTTTTTTTATATACAGCTAAAATAAAACTAAAAACTTTTTAAAGTCCAAATATTGATGGACATTGAAATGGAAGTGTATGCTTCTTGCCTAGTGTAGTAACACCATCGTACACAGAATAAAAAAAAACCCACAACTTTATTTTCACACTTAAAGGGACATTAAACACTAAATAAATGCTAGTTAGAATTATGCATTCAAAGAAAAGATTAGTCTGAGACTTTAGCATGTGGATGTATTTTTAAAGTTTAATTACCTGTTTACATATGGACAAAGTCGGTGTAAAATTTAATTGTCTATAAAACAATAGGAGCTGCCATGGTGTAACTTAGGTTACCTTCTCTGCTGTGGCCAATTAGGGTCAGTTATAAATAGGTCACAAGTGTGCAGCCAATGGCTGTGTGGAATATAACAGTGTTCTGCACTTCCTTTTCTAACAGGAACTGAAAAGCTCACAATTTCAAAATAGAATTACAGGAAAAGGGGGACAAAATAAATAATGAAAATATATAACAGACTTGTTTTTTTATATACAATTTTTAAAGGGACAGTCTAGTCAAAATTAAACTTTCATGATTCAGATAGGGCATGCAATTTTAAACAACTTTCCAATTTACTTCTATTATCCAATTTGCTCAATTCTTTATATATCCTTTGTTGAAGAAATAGCAATGCACATGAGTGAGCCAATCACACAAGGCCTCTATGTGCAGCAACCAATCAGCAGCTACTGAGCATATCTAGATATGCTTTTCAGCAAGTGATATCAAGAGAATGAAGCAAATTAGATACTAGAAGTAATTAGAAAGTTGTTTAAAATGACATGCTCTTTCTAAATCACGAAAGAAAAAAATTGGGTTTCATGTCCCTTTAATTTTATATTAATATCTCAAAGTGTTTAATGTCCCTTTAAAAAGCACTCCTTTTTATTTGAATACCTGAAAAGTGCATTTGCTCAAAAAACAAGAAACTATTAATCCTGACATCAGCAAGAAAACAAAAATTGGGCAAGCAGCCGCCGCCAGCTGACTGGTATTAGGACAATCGCTAAACACATTAAAGGGATATTAAACCCATATTTTTCTTTCAAAAATCAGATAGAACATACAATTTTAAGCAACTTTCTAATTTACTCCTAATATCAAATTTACTTCATTCTCTTTGCATCTTTATTTGAAAAGGCAGGAATGTAAGCTTAGGAGATGGACCATTTTTGGTTCAGCACCTGGTTACCGCTTGTTGATTGGTATCTAAATTTAGCATTCTGATCTTGCTAAGGGAATATAAAATGGGAAATTCATATGATAAATGCATAACTTCTATATCCTCTACACTACTAATAAATCCAAGTCACTGATATTCAAATATAACGAATAAACATTGTGAATAATACTTACCAAATGTTCCATAAAACCCTCTAGGCCCACAGGTCCCAACACCATACTTCCTTAATGAGGTGAGAGCTGCATTCTTTCAAAAGAAAAAGAAAGAAATGAATCACTTCTACAAAGGCATTAGGCCTACCGTACACAAATATAAATACATTAACAAAGCACTCATTTTCTATCCATTCATATAATAATAAAAATAGATACTAAATATGGTAACCATAATAATTGTATAAACAAATTGAGAAAAAATTGCAAACATACATTATATGTAATAGGTTCATAGTAGTGTAGCCATAGCTTAAATGGACAGTATACACTCATTTTCATATAACTGCATGTAATAGACACTACTATAAATAATAAGATGCACAGATACCGATATAAAAATCCAGTATAAAATGGTTTAAAAACTTACTTAGAAGTTCTCAGTTTAGCTCTGTTGAAAAGGTAGCTGGAAAGCCCACTGCAAGTGGCAAATAAGACACCCCCCCCCCTCCCCCTTCTTTTGCATATGAAAAGACCCTTTACACAAACAGGAGCAAGCTGGAGTAGGTAGTCGAGCGTATTCACATAAAACTTTGGGGCTTGGTTAGGAGTCTGAAAATCAGAGCAATGTTATTTAAAAATAAGCAAAACTATACATTAAAAAAAACAAACTTTATGGGCTGAATAGATCATCTACAAAACATTTATGCAAAGAAAAAATGAGTGTATAATGTCCCTTTAAAGGGCCACTAAACCCAAAATCTTTCTTTCATGATTCAGATAGAGAATAGAAATTTAAACATTACAATTTACTTCCATTATTTATTTTGCTTCATTTTTTAAATATCCTTAGTTGAAGAAAAAGCAATGCACATGGTGAGCCAATCACACAAGGCTTCTATGTGCAGCAACCAATCAGCAGCTAGTGAGCATATCTAGATATGCTTTCCATCAAAGAATATCAAGAGAATAAAACAAATTAGATAATATAAGTAAATTAGAAAGATGTTTAAAATTGCATTCTCTTTCTAAATCATAAAAGAAAAAATGTGGGTGGCATGTCCCTTTAAGTGCTAATCATCATTTTATGTTAGATTCTGATTTTTAAGTGGCTTTTGAATGGATATATCAATTTGGCTAGGAGAAAAAAAAAAAAAAAACAATCATACATACATATAGTGTACAGGGTATAAGGCACTTTTTTGCTGAAATAAAATCTACAGATTTAAAAGGGACAGTGTACTGTAAAATGCTGTCCCCTTTAATTTGTTCTCAAATTATACATTATACCTGCTGGAGTTTATTAAATTGCTTACAAAAAGCTAATTAACCTTTATTTTGATATTTTAAATACGTAAGCATTGGCTTTAGAAAATTAATGAGGTGTAGTACTAGAGAGAAGTAATAAGTTAAAAGGACACTACACTCTATGTGAACAAGTTAAATTGCAGTATATATATATAAAAAAAAAAAATAACCCATATAAATGTTGCACTGTAGCAGTTTTTAAGTACGATGCTTGGCCTCCCTCAGAAAAGAGCAAAGTAAACATTATCATGGTGCCCCCCACCAAATAGAATTATCTTTGTAAATCCACTCTTCCGTTTACAGCGCACATGCAGAATTTCATCTAGCACTAGCAAGTCCCATGAGAGCGCTTGTTGCCGCGGGCTTAGGTTGGTTAGCCTTTAGCGGGCAAATGGTTTATCAAGACAAGTTTATAGGTAGCCACACATATTAATGACTGGTTGGTAATGTTTGATCATTTAAAAATAAAAATAGAAATTAAGTAAACTGTTACTTTACATTTTTCGTATACAGAGATAAAATAAGGAAGCATTTGTGTGTATAAAAAGTGATAAAAGATGAAAATCTGATTTCACTTCAAGCTCAGACCATTTTAATGGGTTGTGGTATCAAACAACAAAACCAGCAAAACATTAAAGGTGCAATTTCTAATACATTTTATATTCTGCTGCTGGTGTAACAAGTCACTGGAAACACATGAAGTGGAAAACAATTGTACAGTACACTGTCCATTTAAGTCACCCTCAATGCAGTTTAATATGGCTAAAGTTAGTATGACTTATTATCCAAAATAAGTCAACATGAGAAAAAAAAAAAAAAAATCTAAGCTTGAGTTCATTCTCTACAAAAATGAAAATGCTTATGCAAATATGAATTTTATGATGTTAGGAGCAGAATAGCGTTTACCTTTACTCTCTCATTATCCAATAGACCAAGGAAATTAAAGGAAGCAAAGTTGACACATTCTTTACCATTCACCACAATAGTGTGGCTTGGAGGGCTGTGAACAGGAAGAGCACTTATAAAGCATTACACTATTTCAGAGAGCCAGTATGCACAAACACAACGGATATGTAATTCTGTAACACATCTAACAATACATACACTAAATATATTTACCCTGAAACAATATTATAGTTAAGTGCTGGGTGGTCTTTGGGAATAACTGGAACAAGAGGTTCTGGATGCCACTCATCAATCAGTTCTTCCTTTTCCTAATTAAATAAAATAAATGGGGGGGAAAAAAAAAGTTATTTGCTAGGAGTGATTAGAATATACTGTATAGAAAACTGTTGTTAAGTAGATCAATAGCATGTCAGTATTAACAAGGTGCTGGTTCCGTAATAATGCAGCAGAACAAGCCATTCACTAATAAAACAAAATATAATATTTACTAATAATTTGAATTGCTAAACATGTTTGACTACTGCACAGTTAATTTTTCTCACTAGCCTAAAAGAAAAGTGAATGCTTAGGAAACATTAGGAATGCAGCCCACTTCTACATCAAAGACAGAGAATATCACAACGACCGGGGAAGAGTTATAGGGGCCGATTTATTAATGTGCTGGCGGACATGATCCACTGTAGCGGATCATGTCTGCCCCAAAACCATAAATGCTGACAGCATATATTGTCAGCCATTATCATTGCACAAGCATTTTGTGTAAAATGCTTGTGCAATGCCACCCCCTACGCTAGCAGGGGGTGTCAATCATCCTGATTGTATTCGATAGGGATGATTGCTGTCCGCCACCGCTGCTTCTTAAATCGGCCCTATAGTGTACTTTATTCAATTAACCTACAAAATAGGTCACATATCTGAAGCGGAGCATATACACATAAAATATTAACATAGTAGAACTTCAAACCTTTTTATCAACAAAGACTATAATGCGGTAGCAACACAAGGATTACTGCTATGGGAAGCTATTGGTGTAAACAGGGTCACTCGGGATGGAGCGTAAAGAGTGATTATTCAGGTTGTGAGGTCAAATTTCTCTCAGGTCTTAAAGTAGTTATGCTTGGAATGATTCAGAAATAGAAAGCTGCATTGTGTAGAGAAGCACGTTTCAACAACAGCCAAATAAGCACCCTACCCTCAAGCATTTATTTGCAATTCAAACAGAGCAAACAATTAAAAAAAAAAAGGTTTCCAATTTACTTCTATTATCAAATTTGCTTCATTCTCGCAAAACTGCTGCCATATAGTGCTTCAGACACGTGCATGCTCCTGAGCTTAAAGGGACATAAAAACCAATTTTTATGTGATTTTTAACAATTTTCCCATTTAGCTCTATTATCTAATTTGTGTTGTCCTCTATCATTTGTTGAAAAGGATACCTAGGTAGAGCTGCTGATTGGTGGCTGCACATAAAGGCCTTATGTTATTGGTTCATCCAATGCATTAACTAGCTCCCAGATGTGCACTGCTGCTACTTCAACAAAGGATAACAATAGAATGAAACAAATTAGACAATAGAAGTAAATTGAAAAGTTGTTTAGGAATAAAGACATGATTAATAGGTTATGAGTATTCTCTCTGTAGGAAGTCGAGGTAGATAAGAGGAATACAGACGAGTTCAAGATTATGGATATATACGAATAGTGCAAATTATCTGGTACATGTATTTATGTAAATAGGTGCTTTGTAGGTTAAAAGAAAGAAAGTGAAGAGAAAAATAGAAATTGAGGGAGAAGCTAGGACATATTAGCAATTGTGACGTGTAATAATAAGAACAACTTGTAAGGAGCAGGTAAACAATAAGTTTGTCTTGGTGTGTCATCTAATGCCTTTTCTCGTGTTCATTGTATTGGAGACAAGTATGTATTCTGTATTGGAATTGAGATGTTATTTATCTGCTTCACCCTCAATAAAATTATATTAAAAAAAAAAAAAAAAAAAAAAAAAAAGTTGTTTAAAATGTGGTGCTCTCTCTGAACAATGAAAGAAAAATGTTGAGTTTCATATCCCTTTAAGTCTCTACGTTTTAACAAAAGAAACCAAGAGAAAATTTGATAATAGAAGTTAGAAAGCTGTTTAAAACTGCATGCTCTATCTGAATCGTGATAAAAAATTGAGGGTTCATATTCATTTCATTTGCATTATAAATATCAACGGATAACATATCTGCAAAAATGAAAACTTGGTAATAATTTTTCTGGAAAGTTCATTAAATGTAAGTTGTTTGAATTTAGATAAAGTATTCTACTAAGTGACTGAAGTGAGGTACGATCCCACCATGTAAAGTTGCTTATTGCTCAGGGGATGTGAGCAGTTTAAACCAGGGATGGTCAACTGGCGGCCCATGGGTTACATGTGACCCTCTGCACTTATTTTGCAGCCCCTGGGAAAAAGAAGAATTAAGAATCTGTGCTATAGTTTTGTGGCCCCAAGAAAAAGCACAGCTAAAAAGGAGCGTTGAGGAGAATTCTGGTGGTGAACACATCTCAAAAGAGCTGTCTGGAGGGAGAAACAAAAAGACATAGGATACCCAGCAACCTTACCTAAATCCGACCTTATGTGTAGCCATCATTTTATGAGGCCCTTAAGAGTTCTTAAATATTGATCTGCTGCCCTTAAAGCAATGGTAAAACCAAGCATTTTTTTTTATTTTTTTTTAAACCGCTAGGATTTACCATCACTAAAAATAATCTGGAGTTTCATCAGAGGAATATATGCAGTTTATATACTATATAAGCTACTACTTCTAGATGATATAAACAAAGTTCCTTCATACACTAAATCATGGAAAAATTTGTTAAGATCTGATATTACATTTCAAGAATGGACTGCAGCCATCTTGATAACTAAAAAGGCACCCATATCCAAATATTAAATAGAAACCAACTATAAATTCATCACTAGGTAGTATCTTACTACCAATAGACTGCAAACAAACAAACAAACAAACAAACAATCTATAAATCAGTAAGTGGCAAGTGTTGGAGAGAATGTGGTGGTGATGGAACACCAAACCATATTTGGTGGGACTGTACTAGACTAGACACATTTTGGACAGATGATGTAAATTACATGACAGACGTGATATTGGATACTGTTTTCCCTGACCCCAAAATCTTATTTTTTTCACTCCCTAATTAGAAAGCAGAACATCTAATGCGCTGCTCCTGATAATGTTAAAAAGTGCTAAAATATTGATAGCAAAGCACTGGAAATCACACACAGCACCTACAGTAGCGGAATGGAAAACACAGGTAAACACTTCGCTACAACTAGAAAGATACCATCGCATTCAAGCAGGAAAAACAGAAATTTGTGAATTAATGCTAGAGACTTGGAAACAATACCGTCAGAGCGTTGGCTAAAAATTTAACTCTCCACTGCACTATTCTGGCCCGTAACTATGCAACTAACCTACATTATTCAGCTACTACACCCACCTTTCCCTCTTCCCATTACTTTTACGCCTCTAGTGTGCCCTGCACACTACAAGTAGATTTTGCAAAATGATCACACAGACATAAGGTCGACACTAGAACGTCTTTTTTGTTTATGTTTAATCAAAATTAAAAGGGACACTGAACCCGAATTTTTTCTTTCATGATTCAGATAGAGCATGAAATTTTAAGCAACTTTACAATTTACTCCTATTATCAAATTTTCTTCATTCTCTTGGTATCTTTATTTGAAATGCAAGAATGTAAGTTTAGATGCCGGACCATTTTTGGTGAACAACCTGGGTTGTCCTTGCTAATTGGTGGATAAATTCATCCACCAATAAAAAAGTGCTGTCCAAAAAAAAAAAAAAAAAAAAAAAAAAAAAAAAGCTTAGATGCCTTCGTTTTCAAATAAATATAGCAAGAGAACGAAGAAAAATGGATAATATGAGTAAATTAGAAAGTTGCTTACAATTGCATGCTCTATCTGAATCACAAAAGAAAAAATTTAAGTTCAGTGTCCCTTTAACTTTATTCTTTAGACCCTAGTTTCTCAACATCCGGTACCTGTACTCCTGGGGGTACTTGGGGCATTGTCAAGGGGTACTCCAGGGATTGGCCTTGATAAAAAAATTTCCTGATGTATCTATTATAGACATTTTAAAGAAAGTTGTGTTTTTTTTTCTACCCTCGAACTCTCATAACAGGGCAGAGTAAGTATTTCCCTGCCTAGGTTGGACCACTGCTCTCTTTTTGCAAGTTATTTTGCCTGCAGCAGAGAAGAGGCGCTCAGATGGTGCCTGAGATGCATAAGTAGGGTTTTACCAATATCACCAAGGTGGGATATTTATCTTTGTTAGCTCCACCAATGCAAGGGGCTTCTTAAAGTAAGCCTATACTTCATTATAACAATATCTTGAATATCTATATGCAATAATAACCAGCTATAAAGGTTAGGGAAAAAATATCTAGTCCGCTCTTAAAATAACAGATATATACAAAGAGGTTGAATTTGGTACATATTCCAATTAATTAAAAATATAAAAAGTAAAAAGCGCTAATGACTATATATCAATATCAAGACAAAGCCTTACACATTTATCTATACAGTACATATAATCAGCAATAGCAAGCAATCCGCTAATAATTGTGCAAACAGATAATAGCGCACATCAATTCAAATAACAAATCTCATCAGTCTAGGGCTAGGTGTAAATCACAAGCTTGGCACTAAATCATGCAAAACATAGTCCCAAATCACCTGATTTAATATAAACAATCCAAATGATGACTCCCATTTTATTCTGGGTTGCACATAACCCAGTAGTAGTTATAAACGTATACTGTTCTGAAAAAGTGAAACGTAAATGTCTGTAGACGTCCTTTAGGCTAAGGGCACAACCATAAAACACAATACCATGTGCAGGAGCTCATTGGAGTAAAGCAGTTGGTGCTGTGCAAAGACCAACTAATTGCAAACCAACTAATCGATTATGAGATTCGTTGTTGCAGCTCTGATATCGAATGACTTTATATCTGTGTTTTATGTGTTTATTATTCTCTGTTGTGATCTTGGCAAATTTTAAATTCCTATATATTTACTTAACATATCTGATACAAGCTTGTGAAATCAGGTGATACACATGATTTCCATTTTTTCTCATGTAAAAGTTCAATATTTGTGCTACAGTTGGGGTACATGAAAACAAATCTATGTCTACAGGGGTACTTGCTACAAAACGGTTGAGAAACACCGCTACAGACAATACATAAGTCAAAAAGTTGCGTTTAGGTTGTATCTATATTGTATAATTTACAAGGAGAACCATTGAGAGGTTTGTAACAGAGACATGCAGAGGAAATCTAATATGTTGAACTATATTCAAATACTTCTGCCTCCAATTTTGAGGCACGGAGCAATTTGATACACAAACTGATCTACTTACCTAACTAATTGTACATGCTTGCAAAATGTTATAAAAACATATCTTTGTATAGCATATTATACCTTTATGTGTTTCATATGAAGCTAAAATAAAGAAAAAAAAGTAAAAAAAAATAAAAAAATAAAAGTGATAAACTCACATAATCTGTGCTGCTGCAGCATACTAAAGGCAGAGCCTACGGCACATCGCTCTACCAGTGAGGTGACATTTCCGCCTTTAAACCAATAACAATGCTTGTCATCTGACTGTGTCTGGTATGCTAGCACCGCTATTGGTTTAGAAGTGGAAAAGTCACCTCATTGGTAAAAGAGCAATGTGCCGTGGGAGGCTCTGACTTCAGCGAGGAGCCACGGCACAGGCAGGGTGAGTTTAGCACCCTTTTTTTACTAAAAAAAAAAAAAAAAATCAAAGAAAGTGATGGTAACTCCTAGCATTTTTTTTTAAATCTTGGATTTAACATCACTTTAAAGCTTCTAAAATACTGATCTGCGCCCCCCCATGTGTTAGGAAGTTGGCCATCACTGAGTTAAACCACACATGCACAACTACTGAAGGGCATAGTAGCACAAATGAGCATCACATGCAGATACAACACAATGAGATATGATATCTTGATCAATACGATTGTAATATGACGTGATTAGAAATCAATCTAGTTCTACTTAGGCAAACTAATAAACTAAGTCAATGGGCAAAACAGTATTATAGCTATGACACAGAGGCAACTGTATATGTAAAGCTGCCACCTATAAGGTAATATTTTGTGAGGCTTTCAGTAGTATTTCAAGCAGAAATTAATAAGTTCAGCAAATGCAAATGGGATCAGAGGGCTACCTTTTCCGTTAAATCTGAACGTTCCTGCAGCTTATACGTCTTGGAGAAAATGAGTCTAATGATCCATAATATGAGGATACCTTCCAAGATCAGATGGTACGCAGGAGCCTGAATACAAAAAGTTTAATAAATTGTTAGTCACCGTCTTATGAAAGCAATTGCTGATTAGGAATTGTTAACAATATCTGTTACTAGATATATGAACTTCTAGCAGCAAATCCAGAAGAAAAAAAATGAATACTTGTTGATTGAAAAATAAAATGAAGCTTAATATTTCAATTGTATGCAGATTGTCAAAGAAATCAATTTAATTGTTTCAACTTCAAACTACTATAAAAAGTAAAATAAATGGACACTATGAACTGGAAACCTGCTACACAGTGCCAGTTCATTAAAGTGATACAAAAGGTCAAAAATTAAAGGGACAGTCAACACTTGCGGTAACATTATTTAATATTGAAAAATAAAAAACGAAGATCCGCCTGCACTATACCCCTTCTGCCTTGCTTCTTGTACTAATCCCCGTCAATAACTTCTATAATACCAGGTAAATATGGCAGCCGAACTCCCCCCACCGTTACGTAGCTACCTTCTTCTTAAAATGATCAGCAAATCAGAATCCAATCCTCAGTCAGAAATTGCATGCGCTTGCAATTTCTGACCGAGGATTGGATTCTGATTTGCTGATCATTTTAAGAAGAAGGTAGCTACATAACGGTGGGGGGAGTTCGGCTGCCATATTTACCTGGTATTATAGAAGTTATTGACGGGGATTAGTACAAGAAGCAAGGCAGAAGGGGTATAGTGCAGGCGGATCTTCGTTTTTTATTTTTCAATATTAAATAATGTTACCGTAAGTGTTGACTGTCCCTTTAAAGTTATTACCGTTTTTCTGCGGCATACACACATCCTGCGAGGGATTCGTGCACAAGTATTCAAACACCACATCTTCTCAGAGGATCAGCGGTAGCTTGTATGACACAAATTAACTCTTCAGAAGCAATATACACCACTGCCAGCTCTACGAACTAGCATGGTATTTGAATACTAATGCACAGGTCCTCACAGCATATGTGCATATGCTACGGAAACATATAAACATTTGCCAGCCAGGTGGCATAAAGAAGTAGCCGAGTGGCATAATTAAACAGCTGGTGGCGGCAATGTAATACTTTCTGATATCAAATATATTTCTGCTATCAAAAGTTAATAGCATAATTTTACATAGATGTATTTAACCATAATTTATGCAATACAAATTGAACATTTTTAATATTAGTTAACTTTAGCTTAATATTGGCTAAACTTTTAGCCAAAAACTGCTGAAAGGGTCCTGAGGAGAACACAAATGCTTTTATTTCAAATTGAAAAGCACATTTCAATTTTTAACTATATCTTTAAAGAATAATTGACTGCTTAACAGCGTCACTTAATTTTGAAGTCAAATCCAACAGAGGCATTATCTATATAAAAAACATTTTTTTAAAAGTGCAGGAATTCAAACAAGTGTATCAGCAAGGTCTAAGAAACTGCCGATCATTCGTCCACCTTTGGGTGAAAAAAAGAGCTGTGCAACAGAGAGTGTTAAATGGGGACTACATAAATTGATGAAATATGAACATTCCATAGCTATCCAGAAGGATAAGAAACGGTTAAATGAATCTACAGTGGTTTCTTGGAAAGCTTATAAAGAACTACATTAATTAAGAATTCAGCATAAATATATATATATATATATGTATATATATATATATATATATATATATACTCGCTAACCACAAGGACAAATCCTCTGAGCAAGGAGCAATGCAACTACCATTCTAGTTTAAATCACCGCCGCCCTGACGTCACCACAGAAGTGTCTCACTATACGGCTATAGGGGAAACATAAAGTGCTCCTTGTATTTATAAGTACGTAAAGCTACACACACACACATGAATTACCAACCATACCTCATAGAAAGCCTGCACCATTTCCACCAAGACCCACTGTTGACTCGCCGCCATGTTCGGTAGCCGAAGAAGCCGGGCGGCGACTAGCAATAAAAGTGCACTTCCTGGTATGCCTGTGACAGGGAGATCAGGGAGCGGTGGAAGTAGAAAAATCAAACCGCGTTGAGATTGGAAGCTGATCTGCTACGTCACTGGGCACAAGGCGCGGCTTCCTGTCACGCTGTGGTGGGCGGTGATGCGCGGCTCTAGCAGCCAATAGCAAAGGGATCTAGGCCTCTGTACGTGTGGGCGTCATAATAGTGCTTCAGTGCTGGTACTATGGTTACCAGCGATTGCAACATGAAGTAGTTTATATCTGTGCTCCATGTTCTTGGAGATGTACTAAAAGGAATGACAAGGGTGAATGATAAAATGGAATGCCCATAGACTATAATGGGATGTAAAATTAAAAGTGTTGAAGCAACAAAACTATGATACATATAAACTAGATATTTACCAGATATGTTCCCCAGGTACAGTAGCATATTCTGAAAGTGAGATTACTTCAGATTATAGCTGCTTTCTATGGAATGACAAGGGCGAATGACATAATGGAATACCCATAGACTATACTGGGATTACATTTAAAAGTGCTATAGAAACTAAACTATGAGACATATCAAGTAGATATTTACCAGATATGTTCCCCAGGTACAGTATCATATTCTGAAAGAGATTATAGCTGCTTTCTATGGAATGACAAGGGTGAATGACAAAATGGAATGCCCATAGACTTTAATGGGATGTAAAATTAAAAGTGTTGAAGCAACAAAACTATGAGACATATGAAATAGATATTTACCAGATATGTTCCCCAGGTACAGTAGCATATTCTGAAAGTGAGATTACGTGAGATTATAGCTGCTTTCTATGGAATGACAAGGGTGAATGACAAAATGAAATGCCCATAGACTATAATGGGGTTACATTTCAAAGTGCTATAGAAATTTAAATATGAGACATATCAAAGAGATATTTACTAGATATGTTCCCCAGGTACAGTATCATATTCTGAAAGTGAGATTACGTGAGATTATAGCTGCTTTCTATGGAATGACAAGGGTGAATGACATAATGGAATGCCCATAGACTATAATGGGATGTAAAATTAAAAGTGTTGAAGCAACAAAACTATGAGACATATCAAATAGATATTTACCAGATATGTTCCCCAGAACCAGTAACATATTCTGAAAGTGAGATTACTTCAGATTATAGCTGCTTTCTATGGAATGACAAGGGTGAATGACAAAATGGAATGCCCATAGACTATAATGGGATTACATTTAAAAGTGCTATAGCAACAAAAATATGAGACATATCAAATATATATTTACCAGATATGTTCCCCGGGTATAGTAACATATTCTGAAAATGAGATTATGTGAGATTATAGCTGCTTTCTATGGAATTACAAGGGTGAATTACAAAATGGAATGCCCATAGACTTTAATAGGATTACATTTAAAAGTGCTATAACATCAAAACTATGAGACATATCAAGTACATATTTACCAGATATGTTCCCCAGGTACAGTATCATATTCTGAAAGTGAGATTACGTCAGATTATAGCTGCTTTCTATGGAATGACAAGGGTGAATGACAAGATAGAATGCCCATAGACTATAATAGGGTTACATTCAAAAGTAATATAGAAACTAAAATATGAGACATATCAAATAGATATTTACCAGATATGTTCCCCAGGTATAGAAGCCTATTCTGAAAGCCAGATTACGTGAGATTATAGCTGCTTTCTATGGAATGACAAGGGTGAATGCATACTTGCCAACTGTCCCGTTTTTGCCGGGACAGTCCCGGAATTTGGGACCGGGTCCCGGCCTTTAAAATGTCCCGGACTGTCCCGGTAAGAGTAGCAGGCTGCAGCACTTTTTGAGTTAGCTAGCGCGATCGTGCCACTCTGAGGCCCTCCTTTGAATTTTTAATTCTCCAATCTCGCGCGGTCAGCAGCAGCGACGAGCAGAGGTGATGTCACCAGGCATCTCACGTGACCACCCCGCGTTGCCGCTCACTAGACTCATCACGCGGCAGCAAGCAGGAGGGACACAGTACTGTCTGACAGAGCAGCTGAGAGTGTCACTACTGTCGCACACACGCCCGGGGCCTAATCCTCTGACTTGAGCCGATCTGGACCAGAGAGGTGAGACTCAGCCCTGCATAAATGAACCGGCTCAGCTCAAGCTGCAATAAAAGGTTTAAAGCCAGCTCAGCTGCTACTGCTAATACCAACCGTGAAAGACCAGAATTATTTAAAAAAATATTAATAACATTTTTTGGGACTTATTAGTTTTATTTGTCAGACTGAAACACCAATGAATTATTTTAAAAAAATATTAATAACATTTTTTGGGACTTATTAGTTTTATTTGTCAGACTGAAACAGTACACCAATGAATTATTTAAAAAAATATTAATAACATTTTTTGTGACTTATTAGTTTTATTTGTCAGACTGAAACAGTACACCAATGAATTATTTAAAAAAATATTAATAACATTTTTTGTGACTTATTAGTTTTATTTGTCAGACTGAAACAGTACACCAATGAATTATTTAAAAAAATATTAATAACATTTTTTGTGACTTATTAGTTTTATTTGTCAGACTGAAACAGTACACCAATGAATTATTTAAAAAAATATTAATAACATTTTTTGTGACTTAAGTTTTATTTGTCAGACTTAGTCTGTTATGCTAGGAAAAAAGGGTAATAACAAAATGACAAACTATAAACTAACTGTAACAACCAGCAGGTAGATAATTTGCAAATCTGAGGGGCAATTAAAAAATAGTAAAGCTTCTTAATTTTTTAATTACCCTGGCTGATATTAGCAAATGATCTGCCACTGTTATAATATACAGAGTTTATTTGTTATTATCTGTTGGTTCTGTAAGTACAGATGTAGCAAAGCTTCTGAAGCTTTACTACAAAATATCTGTACTTACAGAACCAACAGATTAGATAACAAATAAACTGTATACAGTGGCAGATCATTTGCTAATAATATAGCCAGGGTAATTAAAAAATTAAGAAGCTTTACAGAAAAATATCTCTACCAGCAGATATAACAAATAAATCAACAGCTTAGTGGCAGATTATTTGATAATAGCATTGAGATAGGCATTCCATGCCCCCCTACATAATAATATATAGCCCCCATGTGTCACCCAGCATATAATATATAGCCCCCATCCTCCTTCATAATATTTTGCCCCTTAGTGCTAACCCTGCATAAATATCTGCCACCCATGTGCCCCCTCTACATAATATCTGCCCCCCATGTGTCCCCCTGCATGATATCTGTTCCCCATGTGCCCCCCTGCACAATGTCTGGCCCCCATATGCCCCCCCCTGCATAATATCTGGTCCCTAATGCGCCCCTTGCAAAATGTTTGTCCCCTATGTTCCCCCCTGCATAATTGCTGGTCCCCATGATGTGCCACCTTCCTAATATCTGGTCCCCACGTGACATGGCCCCTGCATATTATCTGGTCCACATGTGTCCCCCCTGCACAATGGCTGAACCCAATGTTCCCCCTGCATAATATGTAGTCCCCATATGCCCACCTCCACAGTGTCTGGCCCCTATGTGCCCCCCTGCATAACATATGGCCCACTTGAGCCTTGCATCACACAACTAAAAATCCCACACTCTGCAAAATGTTGGCACTTCCTGCAGCAGAGGGCAGGAAAATGTGTATAGCCAGAGTGACAACTGTTTGTACAGGGTGTATATAACCAGTCTGCTGGTGATATAACTCCTTATTAGCTGCTCTAGATTTCTCCCTGTAGAAACAAATGCTACATATAATCAGTTGTCTCTTTATAACACACCGTGCTATAAATATTCATGTTATAGCTTTGCTTATTATGACCACCTCTTCTCTCAGGGCATTTTGACAGTGTTTCACCCCTAGAGGGTGTTAGTTCATGTGTGTCATATAGATAACACTGTGCTCACGCTTGTGGAGTTCCAGGGAGCCAGCTCTGATTGGCTAAAATGGATGTCTGTCAAAAGAACTGAAATAAGGGGGCAGTTTGCTGAGGCTTAGATACAAGGTATTTACAGAGGTAAAACGTGTATTTTTATAACTGTGTTGGTTATGCAAAACTAGGGAATTGGTAATAAAGAGATTATCTATCTTTTAAAACAATGCAAATTCTGGTGTACACAGAATTGGAATGTTTTCAACACAATGAGATAGCAGTAGCATATGATGCATGGGCCATTTATTTAATTAATTCCATTCTGTACATTCTACTTCTATTTTCATATTTTAATTTTATATATATATATATATATATATATATATATATATATATATATTCTGCGCCATAAATAAATAGGCAGAGCTAAATTATGCTAATTATGTGGGTTTGGCAAAGTGGGCGGGGCTTTAGGGCAGGGGGGGTGGTTAAACATTCCATGCAGGTAATTGATAGCTGCAAAGTGTCCCTGGAAATTTTTTTCAAATGTTGGCAACTATGTGAATGACAAAATGGAATGCCCATACACTATAATGGGATGTAAAATTAAAAGTGTTGAAGCAACAAAACTATGAGACATATCGACTAGATATTTACCAGATATGTTCCACTGGTACAGTAGCATGATCTGAAAATTATGTGAGATTATAGCTGCTTTCTATGGAATGACAAGGGTGAATGACAAAATGGGATTACATTTAAAAGTGCTATAGAAACTAAAATATGAGACATATCAGATATTTACCAGATATGTTCCCCAGGTACAGTAGCATATTCTGAAAGTGAGATTACGTGCGATTATAGCTGCTTTCTATGGAATGACAAGGGTAAATGACAAAATGAAATGCCCATAGACTATAATGGGGTTACATTTCAAAGTGCTATAGAAATTTAAATATGAGACATATCAAATAGATATTTACCAGATATGTTCACCAGGTACAGTATCATATTCTGAAAGTGAGATTACGTGAGATTATAGCTGCTTTCTATGGAATGACAAGGGTGAATGGCATAATGGAATGCCCATAGACTATAATGGGATGTAAAATTAAAAGTGTTGAAGCAACAAAACTATGAGACATATCAAATAGATATTTAGCAGATATGTTCCCCAGAACCAGTAACATATTCTGAAAGTGAGATTATATCAGATTATAGCTGCTTTCTATGGAATGACAAGGGTGAATGACATAATGGAATGCCCATAGACTATAATGGGATCACATTTAAAATAGCTATAGAAACTAAACTATGAGACATATCAAATAGATATTTACCAGATATGTTCCCCAGGTACAGTAGCATATTCTGAAAGCTGCTTTCTATGGATTGACATGAGTGAATGACAAAATGGAATGCCCATAGACTATAACGGGATTACATTTAAAAGTGCTATAGCAACTAAACTATGATACATATCAAATAGATATTTACCAGATATGTTCCCCAGGTACAGTAGCATATTCTGAAAGTGAGATTACTTCAGATTATAGCTGCTTTCTATGGAATGACAAGGGTGAATGACATAATGGAATGCCCATAGACTATAATGGGATCACATTTAAAATAGCTATAGAAACTAAACTATGAGACATATCAAATAGATATTTACCAGATATGTTCCCCAGGTACAGTAGCATATTCTGAAAGCTGCTTTCTATGGATTGACATGAGTGAATGACAAAATGGAATGCCCATAGACTATAACGGGATTACATTTAAAAGTGCTATAGCAACAAAAATATCAGACATATCAAATAGATATTTACCAGATATGTTCCACAGGTACAGTAGCATATTCTGAAAATTAGATTATGTGAGATTATAGCTGGTTTCTATGTTATGACAAGGGTGAATGACATAATGGAATGCCCATAGACTTTAATGGGATTACATTTAAAAGTGATATAGAAGCTAAAATATTAGACATATCAAATAGATATTTACCAGATATGTTCCCCAGGTATAGTAACATATTCTGAAAGTGAGATTACTTCAGATTATAGCTGCTTTCTATGGAATGACAAGGGTGAATGACAAGATAGAATGCCCATAGACTATAATGGGATTACATTTAAAAGTGCAATAGAAACTAAAATATGAGACATATCAAATAGATATTTACCAGATATGTTTCCCAGGACGAGTAACATTTTCTGAAAGGGAGATTACTTCAGATTATATCTGTTTTCTATGGAATGACAAGGGTGAATGACAAAATGGAATGCCCATAGACTTTAATAGGATTACATTTAAAAGTGCTATAACATCAAAACTATGAGACATATCAAGTACATATATAAGAGATATGTTCCCCAGGTACAGTAGCATATTCTGAAAGTGAGATTACACAAGGTAATAGCTGCTTTCTATGGAATGACAAGGGTTAATGACAAAATGGAATGCCCATATACTTTAATGGGATTAAATTTAAAAGTGCTATAGCAACAAAAGTATGAGACATATCTATAAAATATTTACCAGATATGTTCCCCAGGTACAGTAGCATATTCTGAAAGTGAGAATATGTGAGATTATAGCTGCTTTATATGGAATGACAAGGGTTAATGAGAAAGTGGAATGCCTATATACTTTAATGGGATGTAAAGTTCAAAGTGATATAGCAACAAATCTATGATACATATCAAATAGATATTTACCAGATATGTTCCCCAGATACAGTAGCATATTCTGAAAGTGAGATAACGTGAGATTATTGCGGCTTTCTATGAAATGACAAGTGTGAATGACTACATGGAATGCCCCTAGTCTTTAATAGGATGTAATGTTTCAAATGCTATAGCAGCAAAACTATGACACATATTACATAGATATTATTATTATTATTTATTATTATTATCGGTTATTTGTAGAGCGCCAACAGATTCCGCAGCGCTATTAACAAAGATGAAGTACAACAAAACAATTATAGGGATCAAATGGGTAGAGGGCCCTGCCAAGAGTTTCACTGTTGTAGTCATCTCTTGAGAAGGTGATCAACAAACAGCTGGACTCTTATGCTTACATGCTAAGGGAGTTAAGGGGATAGCAATGGAGGAGAGGAACTGGTATAAAGAAAGGTTAGCGTAGGTCGTATGCATCCCTGAGCAGTAGAGTCTTTAGGGAGCACTTGAAGCTCTTAAAACTAGAAGAGAGTCTTGTGGAGCGAGGCAGAGAGTTCCACAAGATGGGAGCCAGTCTGGAGAAGTCCTGTAAACGGGAGTGTGATGAGGTGACAATAGAGGAGGAGAGTAGGAGGTCATGAGCAGAGCGAAGGGGATGGAGGGAGAGTATTTGGAGACAAGGTCTGAGATATAGGGGGGAGCAGTGCAGTTGATAGCTTTGTATGTCATAGTGAGAATTTTGTGTTTAATCCTGGAGGCAAAAGGAAGTCAGTGATGGGATTGGCAGAGAGGTCAAGTAGATGAAGAGCGATGTGTAAGGAAGATGAGCCTGGCTGAGGCATTCATTATGGATTTCAAAAAGAGTTAGGCGGCAGCTAAGGAGACCAGAGAGGACAGAATTGCAGTAGTCGAGGCGGGAAAGGATGAGAGAGTGGATTAAAATCTTAGTTGTGGGGGGCGGAGCCAACAGCACACAAGCATGGATGCATTTTCATATCGCTCCTGCACTAATGTTTCTATAGGGGACTTTGGAATATGTTCCTAGATCAACTAATCTTTATGGAGCCCTTTACTGACTATTAGGATTCATATCCTGCCTTTCGTGTGAGTTATTTCTGGTTTCGAGTGAGATTTGGGCTAACTAAGACTAGAGGCCTGCTTTGGCAGCTCATAACGGGCGACCATCTTTGCATCTTTATGACAGTGACGCTATACAATCCCCTTGGGTCATTCACCGAAACCTATAACCCACATCACTTCTCCTATGCCTGCCTAGAAACCGGATACCTAAAGCCAACATGTCAACTGCTATTCAGTTTTTGGAAGCACTGCGCTGTATGCTGAGGGACCACCATGCCGCATTTGAAGCCTTGCTGTATGAAGTGCCTCAACCGGAGGACACCTACATCTCTAGATCAGACACGCAGCTTGATTTTACATACAGGGGAGATGTGGAGGGTTGTCCTCCTGAATTAGCTGCGGCAGACGAAGACATCACTACGGCGGGTGCGGCACTACAGGGTGAGAACCCATTATGCGCCATGGAAATTATCGTTGTTCCGATCCAGTCGACTCTCACACTTAGTCCAACAGAGCCGTCACAGAAATCTAGAGGCAAGTGGGAGACATGGTTGCAGCTTCGTGCGTCCTTAAGGTGCCCAAAGGTTCTATCATGTGCAGATATACAGGCAGTTAAGAGTGAGAGTGAGCCTCGTGTTACATACAGGCTAGATATATCTATGGACTATTGGTTCATGTTGAGGATCGGTGTGCTGTTTAATGTGTACCTCTCTTGCCACATGTACTCTATTTCTACATATTCCATTGCCTTCAGAGGCACACTGTCACTACTGAGGAAGCAGGGGATCGGTTGAGAGACTTTGTTTCTAGGATATATATTGCCCTTTGGGACATCTTCTGGTGGCTGTTTCACCTAAGGGTAATGCTTATATACAGGCACAAAAGAAAAAGTAAAACTGCTGCATATTTTGCCATGATGGATTGACAAAAGAAAAGTAAAATTGCTGCATGTTTTGCCATGATGGATTGTTTCTATATATTGCAGCCTATGTTGGGAAACTGTTATGGACACCACATAATCCAACATGGCATACCATACTACTTTGAAGCCTGAGATATTATATGTTCATGAAAGTTCTTGTTCTACATATATCTTTATTATGTCTAGAGGTTCTGCTTGTTAAAGTTTTTATCTTGAGCATGCATCTAAAAATGGCATGATTCCTCCAATAGTCTGTTTAACCATGTTTTGTTTATATGGTTCCGTTTTGCTCATTACTAAACATTATATACAGCCTCCACTATTCTTCCCAAAAACCACAATCCATAAAAATAGACATATTTATATTTACCCTGTCTATGTTATCACATGCCAATTAATTTAGTATCTCATATATACCATTACTTAATATATATTAGTTCACAGATAGGTCTTGCATCCAATAGGATATTGTGCACCGTTCTTGATTATGCTTTGACATATGTTAATGAGCCAGTGGCCGCAATAGGAAATGGGTATTAGCTGGTCTATATATCTGTGGAATATTGTTTGTAACACACCATATTGTCTCTAACTTTTAATATTCCTTCTATTGAGACAAGCTCTTTATTACTACCTGGTTTCCTGCTTAATATTGTTCCTCGCAGTGTATAAGTTACTTAGTTCAATTTTTCATTTTATTCCTATGTCATACCTTTAGGCTAGCACCAAAGACATTATTACATGGGGGTTAAGCTGCCAGTGGCCGAGACAGCAAGATCCTCTTTTCCACCATATTAGCTAGGTGCAGACCTTTATCTACAACTGGGAGCTCAGAGACATGTAACTGCTCATAAACAAAACTGGCTTTCCTCAGTATCCTCATTATAGCTACTGAATATATTGATATCTAAATGTGTAACATATTCGATATATATTTACTTATTATATTCAAACTCCCACCTCCCCCCCCCCCCTATAATAAGCCTCCCAATCCGGGAGAACTCACTACGCGGTTTATCTTGTCCATACCGCACTCTAAATATTATACCGCACCTACATATCATACCATATTATTCTAGCAAAAGAGTGGCGCATTCATTGTAACTATTGATCAAAATACCCTGAGCCACCACGTTTTATATATTGCACCATGCCTTCATATCCTATTGTGTTATCTAAACATATAAATGGCGCCCTCTTTGTTGATATTTCTTGTTTAACATCTCTGTTTATCTATACTTAACAGATTTTACCATAGGCTTATAAGCTTCCCTTACAAATTGAGTTACAAGTTTTAAGTTTAGTATTTTCAATCTCATCACACTGCTTATATATATAAAAAAAAAAAAACTTGTTTTGCTGTGTTATAAAAAATAAGGAAGACACATGAAGACCATTTGTTATCTCCATATAGTGAAATATATGCCATAACTATTGTTTACATTTGACTTACTTTAAAAAATTTAAATACTTTTTATTGGCAAGTTTGTGTATTATAAACATTCCTACAGACCTAGATTATGTATAGTTTTACATTCCTATATATTCTTATGTCTATATGGCTTTGTGATAATATGCGTGATAATATGCATGTAACCTTATTGCTTTTTCTATGTCTTCAATAAAAAGCATATTTTCAAAAAATCTTAGTTGTGTCTTGTGTAAGGAAATGTCTAATTTTAGAGATGTTTTTAAGGTTGGGGAGGCAGGATTTAGCCAATGACTGAATGTGAGTAGTGAAAGAAAGATCGGAGTCAAGTGCGACCACAAGACAGCAGGCATGCAGGGTAGGTGTCTTATCGTATTGTTTCTCCACTGTACTGTTATCCTTGTACCCATGGGCAGCGCTGCGGAATCTGTCAGCGCTTTATAAATAAAGAATAATAATAATAGAGGTAATGATGGAGCTGTCAACAGTTAGAGAGATTAGGGGTTGAGATTTTGGAAGAAGGGGTGAAAATAAGGACCCCAGTTTTGGAGGGATTTAGTTTGAGGTAGTGAAAGGACTTCGGGTTAGCAAGGAAAGAGATAGGTCTGGTGCAGAGAAGTAGATTTGGGTGTCGTCGGCATACAAATGATATTGTAACCCGTGGGACTTAGCAAACCTAATGATGACGTGTAGATTGAGAAGAGAAGGGGACCGAGGATGGAGCCTTGCAGTACACCAACAGAAAGTGGTAATGGGGCAGAGGAAGCCCCAGAGAAGGCGACAAAGTTACGGTTAGACAGGTAGGAAGAGAACTACGAGAGGGCTGTGTCACAAATGCTGAAGGATTGGAGGGTTTGGAGCAAAAGAGGGTGGACAAAAGCTACGGACAGATCAAGGAGGATAAGCAAAGAGAAGTGGCCTTTTGATTTTGCAGTAAATAGGTCGATGGAAACCTTAACCATTGCTGTAACAATTGTTTGATTGCTCTGTGGAGTGATGGGGACGAAATCCAGATTGCAGTGGGTCAAGGAGGGAGTTTAATGTAAAGAAATGGGATAGGTGTGCATATACTAGCTTTTCGAGAAGCTTTGAGACAAGATGGAGTAGGGAAATAGGGCATTAGTTGGATGGGGAGGTTGGATCGAGAGAAGGTTTTCTGAGGAGAGGTGTGACCAGTGCATGTTTCAGAGATGAGGTAAATATACAGAGTGAGAGGTTGAAAATGTGTGTTAGTATAGGGGTAAGGGTAGAAGAGAGGGAGCGGAGTAGCTGGGATAGGGTCAAGGGGACAGGTAGTGAGGTGAGAGCACAGTTTAAGTGCAGAGACTTCTTCCTCAGTTACAGGGGAGAAAGAGCTACATTTATGGCTATGTAGGTTGTGGTTGATTGCAAGCATTTGAGTAGGTGAGAGAATGGAAGTATGTTGAGAGCTGATTTAGTTTCTAATGGAGTTAATTTGCTATTGAAGTAGCTGGTAAATTCTTAAGCTGACAGAGAAGTTGTATTAGGAGGTGGGGGTGGGTGGAGAAGACTATTGAATGTGGAGAACAGACATTTTGGGTTTGAAGAAAGTAAAGATAAGAGTAGAGAAGTAATGTTGCTTATAGTGATTAATGGCAGAATAGTAGGAGTTCAAGATGAACTTGTAGTGAGCTGAACTCTGAGATTTTCTCCAGTGCCACTTAGCAGTATGGGAACATCTGCATAGGTACCGTGTCAAAGGAGTATGTCAGGGCTGAGGATGAGTGTGTGATTTCCAGCTATGGTAAGAGAGATTGTCAAGGACCGATGTAAGGGTGGAATTATAGTGGCAGATAGATTGATCAGGGCAGGAAAAGGAGGAGATGGATGAGAGGAGAGGTTTGAGGGAATTAACAGGCTGTTGCTGATCAAAAACATAATGCTTCTGTGAAGTTTGGTGTGAGGAGTAGACGGAGGGAGAGTTGTAGGGAGGGAGGTGATGTTGCAAGTGAGGAGATGGTGTTCAGTCAAGGGAGTGACCACCTTTATGAGTGGGAGAGTCAGTCCATTGTGACAAAAAAGAATGAGGGCAGGGGTGTCTGAGGAAATAAGGTAATAACCAAATAGTGAAGCCAAAGCTTCAAGATAGAGAAAGTGCGCTAACAAGCTGAAAGTATACACACCATATAAGGAATTGAAGTGAAAATTTAATAAACATATAGAATAAGATACACAAATATATACACTAAAAATAGGGACGTCTCCCTGTAATGTAAATAAAACTAGGAAAAAATCCTAATGAAAAAACAGGTTAAAACCTATAAATGATGAATAATGCAGATACTAATTGATAATCTATGACATAAAAAAAGATATAGCATAAAAATGATAATTAAAAGATATGGCATAACAGTGATATCATAAAATAAAACTTAAAAGACAAGCACCAAGTTCATATGTATCAACACAGTGCAGGTGGCCGTATGCAAATGAATGCCGATATTGGAACAGTGGAAAGAAAATAACGGCTTGTACCACAAATAGATACAGTTTACTGTACCGTAAGTCAAGAGAGTGTTCAGAGGGTGTTACCGAGGAGAAGAAATCCTTCGGTCAAGGCTTGGACCGCAGCTGCAGTAACTGCCGTTCCTGGAGATAGAAGTGTGCAAACCTCTGCACATGTGAGTCGGCGTCTGACGTCACAGGCTTCTCATCGGCTCCTCTCAGGGTGTTACTCGCTGCTCCAGCAGCGTAAAGGAAAAGCAGCTGATTGCTGTGTCCTGGTGGGAACTTTCTGTGAAGGCAGACTTGGCTGCTGTAGGTATGTTTAATGATCCAATACAATAGTGGGGCACAAGTTATCCCTCACCTTGGGATATTCAAAGATGCTGGTAACCCGGGTTTAAAGTTGCAGTACAGGCTGTACTGAAATATCCCTTGCTGTTTCAAAGTCACAGTGTCACAGTGTCACAAATGCAAGCAACGTGTTTCGCCCTCCCTTGGGCTTTATCAAGATCATGATCATGATAAATACCGCCGGTATTTGGAGTCATTAAAAAAAGGGTCTAACGCTCACTTTTCAGCCGCGACTTTTCCATACCGCAGATCCCCTTACGTCAATTGTGTATCCTATCTTTTCAATGGGATCTTTCTAACGCTGGTATTTAGAGTCGTTTCTGAAGTGAGCGTTAGAGCTCTAATGACAAAACTCCAGCCGCAGGAAAATAGCAGGAGTTAAGAGCTTTCTGGGCTAACGCCGGTTCATAAAGCTCTTAACTACTGTACCCTAAAGTACACTAACACCCATAAACTACCTATGTACCCCTAAACCGAGGTCCCCCCACATCGCCGCCACTCGATTAAAAATTTTTAACCCCTAATCTGCCGACCGCCAACTACGTTATACTTATGTACCCCTAATCTGCTGCCCCTAACCCCGCCGACCCCTGTATTATATTTATTAACCCCTAACCTGCCCCCCACAACGTCGCCGCCAGCTACTTACAATAATTAACCCCTAACCTGCCCCCCACAACGTCGCCGCCAGCTACTTACAATAATTAACCCCTAATCTGCCGACCGCAAAGCGCTGCCACCTACGTTATCCTTATGTACCCCTAATCTGCTGCCCCTAACACCGCCGACCCTATATTATATTTATTAACCCCTAATCTGCCCCCCTCAACGTCGCCGAAACCTGCCTACACTTATTAACCCCTAATCTGCCGAGCGGACCTGAGCGCTACTATAATAAAGTTATTAACCCCTAATCCGCCTCACTAACCCTATCATAAATAGTATTAACCCCTAATCTGCCCTCCCTAACATCGCCGACACCTAACTTCAATTATTAACCCCTAATCTGACGACCGGAGCTCACCGCTATTCTAATAAATGTATTAACCCCTAAAGCTAAGTCTAACCCTAACACTAACACCCCCCTAACTTAAATATAATTTAAATCTAACGAAATAAATTAACTCTTATTAAATAACTTATTCCTATTTAAAGCTAAATACTTACCTGTAAAAAAAAATCCTAATATAACTACAATACAAATTATAATTATATTGTAGCTATTTTAGGATTAATATTTATTTTACAGGCAACTTGGTAATTATTTTAACCAGGTACAATAGCCATTAAATAGTTAAGAACTATTTAATAGTTACCTAGTTAAAATAATTACAAAATTACCTGTAAAATAAATCCTAACCTAAGTTATAATTAAACCTAACACTACCCTATCAATAAATTAATTAAATAAAATACCTACAATTACCTACAATTAACCTAACACTACACTATCAATAAATAAATTAAATACAATTCCTACAAATAACTACAATTACATAAACTAACTAAAGTACAAAAAATAAAAAAGAACTAAGTTACAAAAAATAAAAAAATATTTACAAACATAAGAAAAATATTACAACAATTTTAAACTAATTACACCTACTCTAAGCCCCCTAATAAAATAACAAAGACCCCCAAAATAAAAAAATGCCCTACCCTATTCTAAATTAATACATTTAAAAGCTCTTTTACCTTACCAGCCCTGAACAGGGCCCTTTGCGGGGCATGCCCCAAGAAAATCAGCTCTTTTGCCTGTAAAAAAAAACATACAATACCCCCCCCAACATTACAACCCACCACCCACATACCCCTAATCTAACCCAAACCCCCCTTAAATAAACCTAACACTAAGCCCCTGAAGATCTTCCTACCTTGTCTTCACCATACCAGGTTCACCGATCGGTCCAGAAGAGCTCCTCCGATGTCCTGATCCAAGCCCAAGCGGGGGGCTGAAGAGGTCCATGATCCAGCTGAAGTCTTCATCCAAGCGGGGCAGAAGAGTTCTTCCATCCGATTGAAGTCTTCATCCAAGCGGCATCCATCCGGAGCGAAGCGGCAGCATCCTGAAGACCTCCACCGCGGAACATCCATCCTGGCCGACGACTGAACGACGAATGACTGTTCCTTTAAATGACGTCATCCAAGATGGCGTCCCTCGAATTCCGATTGGCTGATAGGATTCTATCAGCCAATCGGAATTAAGGTAGGAATATTCTGATTGGCTGATGGAATCAGCCAATCAGAATCAAGTTCAATCCTATTGGCTGATCCAATCAGCCAATCAGATTGAGCTCGCATTCTATTGGCTGTTCGGATCAGCCAATAGAATGCGAGCTCAATCTGATTGGCTGATCGGATCAGCCAATCGGATTGAACTTGATTCTGATTGGCTGATTCCATCAGTCAATCAGAATATTCCTACCTTAATTCCGATTGGCTGATAGAATCCTATCAGCCAATCGAAATTCGAGGGACGCCATCTTGGATGACGTCATTTAAAGGAACAGTCATTCGTCGTTCAGTCGTCGGCCAGGATGGATGTTCGGCGGTGGAGGTCTTCAGGATGCTGCCGCTTCGCTCCGGATGGATGCCGCTTGGATGAAGACTTCAATCGGATGGAAGAACTCTTCTGCCCCGCTTGGATGAAGACTTCAGCTGGATCATGGACCTCTTCAGCCCCCCGCTTGGGCTTGGATCAGGACATCGGAGGAGCTCTTCTGGACCGATCGGTGAACCTGGTATGGTGAAGACAAGGTAGGAAGATCTTCAGGGGCTTAGGGTTAGGTTTATTTAAGGGGGGTTTGGGTTAGATTAGGGGTATGTGGGTGGTGGGTTGTAATGTTGGGGGGGGGTATTGTATGTTTTTTTTTACAGGCAAAAGAGCTGATTTTCTTGGGGCATGCCCCGCAAAGGGCCCTGTTCAGGGCTGGTAAGGTAAAAGAGCTTTTAAATGTATTAATTTAGAATAGGGTAGGGCATTTTTTTATTTTGGGGGTCTTTGTTATTTTATTAGGGGGCTTAGAGTAGGTGTAATTAGTTTAAAATTGTTGTAATATTTTTCTTATGTTTGTAAATATTTTTTTATTTTTTGTAACTTAGTTCTTTTTTATTTTTTGTACTTTAGTTAGTTTATGTAATTGTAGTTATTTGTAGGAATTGTATTTAATTTATTTATTGATAGTGTAGTGTTAGGTTAATTGTAGGTAATTGTAGGTATTTTATTTAATTAATTTATTGATAGGGTAGTGTTAGGTTTAATTATAACTTAGGTTAGGATTTATTTTACAGGTAATTTTGTAATTATTTTAACTAGGTAACTATTAAATAGTTCTTAACTATTTAATAGCTATTGTACCTGGTTAAAATAATTACCAAGTTGCCTGTAAAATAAATATTAATCCTAAAATAGCTACAATATAATTATAATTTATATTGTAGCTATATTAGGATTTTTTTTTACAGGTAAGTATTTAGCTTTAAATAGGAATAAGTTATTTAATAAGAGTTAATTTATTTCGTTAGATTTAAATTATATTTAAGTTAGGGGGGTGTTAGTGTTAGGGTTAGACTTAGCTTTAGGGGTTAATACATTTATTAGAATAGCGGTGAGCTCCGGTCGTCAGATTAGGGGTTAATAATTGAAGTTAGGTGTCAGCGATGTTAGGGAGGGCAGATTAGGGGTTAATACTATTTATGATAGGGTTAGTGAGGCGGATTAGGGGTTAATAACTTTATTATAGTAGCGCTCAGGTCCGCTCGGCAGATTAGGGGTTAATAAGTGTAGGCAGGTGGAGGCGACGTTGTGGGGGGCAGATTAGGGGTTAATAAATATAATATAGGGGTCGGCGGTGTTAGGGGCAGCAGATTAGGGGTACATAAGGATAACGTAGGTGGCGGCGCTTTGCGGTCGGAAGATTAGGGGTTAATTATTGTAGGTAGCTGGCGGCGACGTTGTGGGGGGCAGGTTAGGGGTTAATAAATATAATATAGGGGTCGGCGGTGTTAGGGGCAGCAGATTAGGGGTACATAGGGATAACGTAGGTAGCGGCGGTTTACGGAGCGGCAGATTAGGGGTTAATAATAATATGCAGGGGTCAGCGATAGCGGGGGCGGCAGATTAGGGGTTAATAAGTGTAAGGGTAGGGGTGTTTAGACTCGGGGTACATGTTAGAGTGTTAGGTGCAGACGTAGGAAGTGTTTCCCCATAGCAAACAATGGCGCTGCGTTAGGAGCTGAACGCTGCTTTTTTGCAGGTGTTAGGTTTTTTTTCAGCTCAAACAGCCCCATTGTTTCCTATGGGAGAATCGTGCACGAGCACGTTTTTGAGGCTGGCCGCGTCCGTAAGCAACTCTGGTATCGAGAGTTGCATTTGCAGTAAAAATGCTCTACGCTCCTTTTTTGGAGCCTAACGCAGCATTTTTTTGAACTCTCGATACCAGAGTTAATTTTATGGTGCGGCCAGAAAAAAGCCCGCGGAGCGTTAACAGCCCATCTACCGCCAAACTCCAAATCTAGGCCTTTGTGAGGTAGATTGCATGATGTAGATGTAGGCGTTCTGTGGGAGTTAACTGGGCATTCCAGTTGAGTTTAGGGAAGACATGCAGTAGGTGTAGGCGGTCTGCGGGAGTTAGCCGGGCAATCCAGGGGAGTATAGCGAAGTCATGCCGTAGGTGTAGACGGTATTAGGGAGTTAGCTGGGCATTCAAGGGGAGTATAGTGAAGACATGACGTATCTATAGGCCTTCTGTGGCAGTTAGCAAAGCGTTCAAGGGGATTAATCTGTACTTTGATTGGGATACATCACCAGCATACAAATTCAGGAGTAGACTGTCCCTTTAAGCCCTTAATGACAGCAAAAATACCTAATTTAGAAGCATATGTCTCTCATTTCAGCGGGAACACAATGCAATTTCTGCGTGCCTCAGGCAATGACAGCCACCATCAGTCACTTATGTTGGGCATCCTATTTTGTCATTCACTCTTATGAATCCATACAAAGCAGCAACAATACCACATAATCTTACTTTAGATTATTATACTTTACCTGGTAAAGATATTTGGTAAAAGTCTACTTGATGTGTTTCATAGTTTTGTTGCTATAACACTTTTAATTTTAAAACCCTTTAAAGTCTATGGGCATTCCATTTTGTCTTTCACCCTTGTCATTCCATACAAAGCAGCTATAATCTGACGTAATCTCACTTTCAGAATATGCTACTGTACCTGGGAAACATAACTGGTAAATATCTAGTTGATATGTCTCATAGTTTTGTTGCTTCAACACATTTAAATATACATCTCATTAAAGTCTATCGGCATTCCATTTTGTCATTCACCCTTTTCATTCCATAGAAAGCAGTTACTGTACCTGGGGAACATACCTGGTAAATATCTAGTTGATATGTATCATATTGTTGTTGCTATAGCACTTTTAAATGTATTCCCATTATAGTCTATGGTCATTCTATCTTGTCATCCACCCTTGTCATTCCATACAAAGCAGCTATAATCTCACGTAATATCACTTTCAGAATATGCTACTGTACCTGGGGAACATAACTGGTAAATATCTAGTTGATATGTCTCATAGTTTTGTTGCTTCAACACTTTTAAATATACATCTCATTAAAGTCTATCGGCATTCCATTTTGTCATTCACCCTTGTCATTCCATAGAAAGCAGTTACTGTACCTGGGGAACATACCTGGTAAATATCTAGTTGATATGTATCATATTGTTGTTGCTATAGCACTTTTAAATGTATTCCCATTATAGTCTATGGTCATTCTATCTTGTCATTCACCCTTGTCATTCCATAGAAAGCAGCTATAATCTGAAGTAATCTCACTTTCAGAATATGCTACTGTACCCGGGGAACATATCTGGTAAATATCTAGTTGATATGTATCATAGTTTAGTTTCTATAGCACTTTTAAATTGAATCCCATTATAGTCTATGGGCATTCCATTATGTCATTCCATAGAAAGCAGCTATAATCTGAAGTAATCTCACTTTCAAAATATGCTACTGTACATGGGGAACATATCTGGTAAATATCTAGTTGATATGTATCATAGTTTAGTTTCTATAGCCCTTTTAAATGTAATCCCATTATAGTCTATGGGCATTCCATTTTGTCATTCACCCTTGTCATTCCATAGAAAGCAGCTATAATCTGAAGTAATCTCACTTTCAGAATATGCTACTGTACCTGGGGTACATATCTGGTAAATATCTATTTGATATGTATCATAGTTTAGTTTCTATAGCACTTTTAAATGTAATCCCATTATAGTCTATGGGCATTCCATTTTGTCATTCAACCTTGTCATTCCATAGAAAGCAGCTATAATCTGATGTAATCTCACTTTCAGAATATGCTACTGTACCTGGGGAACATATCTGGTAAATATCTAGTTGATATGTATCATAGTTTAGTTTCTATAGCACTTTTAAATTTAATCCCATTATAGTCTATGGGCATTCCATTATGTCATTCACTCTTGTCATTCCATAGAAAGCAGCTATAATCTGATGTAATCTCACTTTCAGAATATGTTACTGTACATGGGGAACATATCTGGTAAATATCTAGTTGATATGTATCATAGTTTAGTTTCTTTTTTTTTTAACTTTTATTTTATAGTAAAGATAATATATTACAATAATCAATGTAAAAATACATCACAATGAATAAAATATTCCATATACAGTTTAAACATTAACAGTCCGTGTCAAGGTAAGGGTCAGCAAATCCCCTTACAATAGTGATTTACATAATAAAGATAATCCAAAATTTAGACAATCAACCAGAGTTTATCCTATGTGTATCAAAGTCTAAAAAACATACTACACTTGTGCAAATTTGTGATCATTTTTCATCTTTACTTCTTTTAATATTTAATATCACTCCCAGGCATTCACACATCACACATAACAAAAAAAAAAAAAAAAAAAAAAAAAAAAAAAAAAAGGGGAAATCCGCAGCTCTCTCGTCTCCCGCCCCACCTAATCCCCTGACCCAGAATCTGACGCCCAATCTCCAGGGAAATGGCCAGCTAAAATGTTTACCATAACATACTCCGAGTCTCTGAGAGGTTTAATTAACTTTTTCTGAAGTGCGAGAGGACAAGATCTCACAAGTGTTTCCCATTTTTTGAAGAATGTAGGCAGATATTTATCTTGTGGATAGGGAATATTGAATTGCTCTGTTGTGAAATGGTTAACCATAGCACTTTTAAATTGTTTCATTGTAGGTGCAGAAGAAGCTTTCCACTGTTTAAAAATAAGATTCCGAGCTGTTAGGATTATCGTATTTATCAGATTGTAATTCTTGGTTATTCCCTGAAATTTCACCAAAAAGAAAACATCCATTGGGGATACTTTATGATCCAATTTCAAAATTACTGTCATCCAGTAGGATATTTTCTTCCAGTATTGATGGATTTTGGGGCAACTCCAGAGACAGTGGAATAGATCTGCACTTAATGAGGAACATCTAGGACAGAGGACTCTTGATTTATACCATTTGGAGAGAACAGCAGGAGTAAGATATCTTTTAAGAGCAATTTTTATCTGCGACTCTCTCCACGAAGTCGGTACCCAGCTTTGCTGGATTATTTGGAAACTCCCTATAATGGTCTGTTCATCTATATCTGGGAAATATGTGTCCCACATTGCCACCATCTCAGTTACCTGTGTCTTTGACGTTTTCTGGTTTGTGAGAAGATATAGTGGAGAAATTGTATAGATTCCTGCCGCATACAGGGAGATCCTGGCCTGTAGCTCGCCCCGTGACCAATTATTCCCGTATTTTGAGCTTAGCTCCTGCAGATAATGTCTAACTTGGAGATAAGCATAGAATTCGCGTGGCTGTAGATCGTATTGTGTTGCAATATCCTCAAACAGTCGTGGGTATCCATCTGTACCTAATAGTTGCCAAATATTTTGAAGACCCTTTGACGCCCAAGCTTTGAATATCTGGTTGGTTAAGCCCGGCCCGAACTCAGGATTACCACATATAGTTAAATATTGTGATATATGGGGGGAGCAATCGTTTTCCACACAAAGCCTCTGCCAGGCCACCAGGACGTTCTTAAAGGTGGTCATATAGAATATATTGGAGGGCAAGGAAGTGAGGGGACAGTGTAAAAGTGCCTTCAAATTGAACGGGGCCACCATTTGATTTTCCCAGATAACCGAGGAGATTTGGTCTTTCCCAGTTAGCCAGTCTAGAGCAAATCTGGCTAAGGTAGCCAGATTATATGATTGAATATTAGGGAGAGCGAGGCCGGCTGAAAGCTTAGAGTTCATAAGTCTATGGGGCGCAATGCGTGGTCTCTTACCATTCCATAAGAATTGAGAACATGCCCTATTATACATGATAATATCTTTCTTATGTAGAAAACACGGGATATTCTGCATAATATAAAAAAGTTTTGGAAAGAGGACAGATTTAATTAAAGTTACACGCGCCGTTAATGATATAGGTAACGGGGTCCACTCCACTAACTTCTTTCTGCAGTAATCTAGACATGGTCTATAATTTATTTTGTACCACTCTTCTGGATTTCTAGATAGACAAAGACCAAGATAAGTAATCTGGGAGACCTCAAGGAAGGGATGATTACAATAATAAGGAGGGTTTCTATATACCCACATTAATTCTGATTTTGAAATATTTATCTTAAATCCAGAGATCTCCCCAAATTCTTGGATAATCATTTGGAAGATGGGTATAGTGACCTTAAGATTAGAAAGAAATATTAAGAGATCATCCGCATATAGGAGCAACACTAGCTTTTCATCTGCCATGAGAATCCCATCTAGTTCTTGTCTTAATCGAATGGCAAGAGGTTCTATACTCAGATTGAATAGAAAAGGGGAAAGAGGGCATCCTTGTCTAGTCCCTCTGGAAAGCTCAAAGCGTTGGGTAGATGTATTATTTATGATGATCGCCGAGGAAGGGGTACTATAGATTAATTGAATATAATTAATAAAATATTCAGGAAATCCGAACCGATCCAACGCGGAGAACAAATGGACCCAGTCAACGCGATCGAATGCTTTCTCCGCGTCGATCGTTAAGATAGCCTTATCTTCCGTTTCCCTTACTCGTAAAGACTTATATTTGATCCAGAAGGATTCGATCAGGATTAATAGTTTCCTTGTATTTCTTACAGGATTCCGGCCCGACATGAAACCTGATTGGTTCTCGTGGATTAAATCACCCATGTATGGTTTCAATCGGGAGGCTATTATAGATGCCAGCAACTTATAGTCGGTGTTTAGGACTGAGATCGGTCTATAGGAGCTAGGTAATTCCGGATATTTACCTTTTTTTAGAATTAATGAGATATTTGCGGTTGTAAAAGATGGAGAACAATTAGTGTTTTCTGAAAAATAAAAATTAAATAGCTTATTCAGTATTGGGGTCACCTGTGTCTGTAAAATCCTATAGTACTCGATGGGGAGGGCATCAGGTCCAGCCGCTTTATTAGTTTTCGCGTTCTTAATTGCTATTGTGATTTCCTCCTCAGTAATAGAGGCATTAATCGTGTCTCTGGCATCAGAAGATAACCTTGGAATCTCAATCTTTTCCCAGAATGCCAATCTCTTATCGGGGTTAGTAGGCTCTCTTTTGTATAGATCTTGAAAAAAGTCAAAGAATACTTTTTCAATGTCAGTATGTTTGGTATATCTCATATCTCCCTGTTTAATAGCAGATATTGGATGTCTGGGAGAAGATTTAGTGGTTCTGGCCAGAAATTTCGCCGATCTGCCCGTAAAGCCACCGTATATTGCTCTCATTCTCATTTCTTCCTGAACGCTACTTTGCTTAATATGCGTATCCCGGAGCATTTTAGCAGTCACATATGCATCCCAGTAAGCTTTAGTGTGGTTTATAATATAAGCCCTATATGCGTTCTTAACCCGATTAGCAAGTTGTCTAGTTATTAGGGTCCAATTTTTTTTCAGATGTAGGGAATAAGATTTAATTTCTCCTCGTAAAACGGCCTTGGAGGCCTCCCAGAACACTTCGATCTTATCTATATAACTGTGATTGTTATTATAGTATTCGTCCCATTTTAAACGTAATTGGTTCTGAAACTTGATATTGTTGCTCAGGTACTTAGGGAAATATATGTGGTTCTTATCTCGGTGTCCACCATTTGTATCACATCTCAACCCGATCACAGCGTGATCGGAAATGACGATGTCTCCAATACTGGACACCCAGTTCCAGTTAAGCAGGGATTCAGAAATTAAAAAATAATCGATCCTCGAGAAAGACTGTTGGACTTGAGATACACAAGAGTAATCTCGAGCGTCCGGGTTCTGGACCCGCCATATGTCCACCAGTCCCAGCTGACTGCAGAATTTCTGAAAGGTCCGAGCTTTCCGGTCCCTATTTTTTAGGGCCTTTTTATTTGAGCTATCTAGCAGAGGATCTGCCATTAAATTTAGGTCTCCCCCGATAATTAGATTTGACCCAATATAGTTATGTAGTTTGACTGAGAGTGTAGACCAAAATTTACGGTCGCTTTGATTGGGACCATATATATTGCACAGTATGTATTTTATACGTTTAATTTCCAGTTCCGCGATTAAAAATCTGCCCTCAGGATCGATTACAGTATTAATTACCTGATATTCCAACTTCCGATTTACTAAAATGGCCACTCCCCTCTTCCTAGATGTAAAAGGGGCCGCCAGAACTTCTCCCACCCACTTAGCTTTCAATTTAGGTATTTCAAGGGCCTTAAGATGGAGCTCCTGTAGGAAAACTATATCAGGGTTAAATTTGCCCAGGTGTTTTATTATAGTTTTCCTTTTAATTGGGGAGTTAATACCACCAATATTCCATGATAGTAAATTGAACTTACTAATCAGAGAAATTATTTGTCTCTAATCCGTAGATACATAACCAAATGAACTCATTGTATATACAATCTCGGTAGTCAAGAAATGAACCCGAAGGAGAGGGTGGCAGACCCTTGGATGTGAAAAGGGGAAAGGGGACTGGAGAGACAATGAGAGAGATGGGAGAAGAGAAAAAGAAAAAGCGGAAGAAGGGGAAAAAAAAAAGAAGGAGGAAGAGAAAAAAAAAAAAAAAAAAAAAAAAACCCCTCCCACACTCACCCCATTTATATTTCTATAAGCAGGAACAAACAAACACACACCCCAGTTATACCATTTCTGTCTCAGATTCCAATACCCTTCAGAACGTATACAAGAAACCATAGTAACTCTCTTTTCTAATGCCTCTAAACTACCTAAACAACAGTACATAGGCTAAGGTACCCCTGATTCTCTACAGAAAGCTTCAGCTTCCATAACATTGTTCAGAGTGTATGTAGTGCCATCTTTTAGTACTACTAATTTTGCAGGATACAGAAGCTTGATATTATACTTTTCTCTCTGGAGTCTACCATAAAAGAAGGACATATCCCTTCTCTTTGCCATGGTTTCAGAGGAAAAGTCCTGAAACATCAACAGCTTATGTTGGCCTAAAGTGAACGGGTTACATTTCCTGTAATGTCGAAGATACAGCATTTTATCCTGAAAATTTACAAATCTAAAGATCACAGGTCTAGGTCTCTGGGACTCACTATGCTCACGACGTTGCCCTATCCTATGAGCTCTTTCAATCTGGAAGGGAGCAGCAGGAGCTGGAATCTGCAAGGCCTGAGGTAGTGTGGAGGAGGCAAAGGTCATTAAATCCAGAAACTCAGGGGTTTCAGGGAGCCCAATCACTTTTAAATTATTACGCCTTGAGCGATCCTCCAGGTCCTCGATCTTAGCTTGAAGGGATGTAATAGTTTTACCATAGGCATCTATAGATGGATCTAAAACATTAAACCTGTCTTCCAGGTCTGAGATTCTATTCTCAATTTCATCCATTCTGGATGAAAATTGTCTAACTTCAGTAGTGAGGTTAGATATCTCATTTCTGATCTCTTTTTTGATCGAATCAAACTGGGGCATCAAAATTTTAGCTACTTCAGCTGCAAATTCTGCCATGTTATTTGAAGGGATGTTATCTTGAGGGGACACTATGCTAGAATCCAGATTTCTGCTGCTCCCTTTTTTTTCTTTGGACTTAGGAGGCATATTGGAAGGAGAGCCCCTTTGATGCAAGTATCTGTCCATAGACCAGACGTATTTCTTGACAGATTACAATAAAAATGTACAAAATATAAAATTGTAATGGATGCAGGGGCTTACTACTTACTTAGGTAGTCTCTGACTATGTGTTTCTATTGAATATGGGCATATAAATTATATAAGTATTACTCGTCTAAGAGCACAGGAAGGTAATCCCTGTAGTCTCTATATAATCAGCACTTCATACTTGTGTTATCCTGGCAAGATTATCTCTAAATGTTGTCTATCGTGCAAGTGAATCTATAGTAAATAAACAAATTACGTGACGGTGTTACCTAGCTATCCCTACTTCTATTATATATAGTAAATCCACATCAAAGCCAGCTCTCTAGGAGTAGAGAACCTAGGGCAAATATCTATTAAGGTGCATGTATTTCTGTTGTATTATCTTAACTCACACAGAAATATAACAGAATGTGCTCTGAGGTCATAGAGTGCTTATATTCCTGTTCCTAGTGACTATTTAAGTGTATCCCCTAATTCTTGTCTTTATATAAATATATAAATTGTAACCCTTTCTTAGCAAATTCCCTAGTCCTAAATCAAGTCTAACATGTAGTCCTATATAATTAGGAACTTTGTAGCACTGAGCTTTTCGGGAAATAGATTAGTACAAATGTTGCTTATTATAGGTTATTATTAATTCACAAGTAAACCCCATATATGTCCAAACAAAGCTCCATGGCCTAAATTCACACTAACCCTAGAAAAACTATAGAAGGGTTCATAAAAAGAATTCTGTGTAAAACAATTAATAATATGTGCCTAAAAAGGTTAATGCAGTCAAAGTGAGATACCACAAAGTTAGGTACAACCCAGCAGCAAAAGGAAAAAAAAAAAAAAAGAAACAAAAATTGTTGTTTTAAATATAGCAAAAACAGGCAAAATAATGAAACAGTGTATACCAGATTAAATATCGCATAAAAACATCCACAATAATAGGTTCTGAAGGTACATACTGCAAAATAAGAGTTTATATGAAAGCAACCTCTTGGGAAGTTGCACAGGGGGTTTGTCAATGCTAGAGTCCTTAACTATATATTGATTTAAAAAGTCTCAGCATGCAAAAATACAGGGCTTTTTCAACGTCAACTAGCTTGGAAAACAGCTTATGTGCGTGCAGATTGGTAGAAAGCCAAAAAGTGATAATAGGTAAGGCTAAAACTCCAGCCCAAATGGTCGCTTTAATAAACAGCAGGTAGTAACTTCACCGTAACTGTGGTAGCCTGATCTAACAGAGAAGAAGCAGCTGCTTACACCGACTTTAAGTTTTCTTCTGCACCCAGCAAAAAAGTAAGCAAGCAAGCAAATATAGAAACAGTACCTCGCCACAGTGGTCGCAAACCTCGGCGGTGTCTCTGCTCACCCACTTTCCCAGGCTATGTGCAAACAGCTGAGGCGGAGATCCACCGCATTGATGGGGGGGAAGAGAGTCACTCCGCAGCGCGGCCGACCACCAGCCACCGTAGCCGACCAGTGCTGCAGTCCGATTGGCCGCCCCAGCAATCGTTCATCCAATCCCGTATAGGCCTGAAAGAGGAAGCCCAAGCTCTGTAGCAACCAGGTCCGGCGTGCACCGCAACACTTGTGACTTCTCACGTTGAAGGAGATGGATATACTTCTATTATTCCCCCTTCCAAAGGGCCCTGGTCTCTTTCAAAGTATCCGACTGTATCTTCCTCTCAACCAGGGAGGGGGGCACTACCGCTTGAGATACAAGCCCATCCAGGTAGGCTAAGGAACCGTGCCACTTTCAGGGTACACCGCGCCGTCTTCAGGTCCCGCAAGGCACAGAGGAACTGCCGCTCACCTGCATAGAACACCCGACCAGGCAGGCGTCTATGGGAGAGCGCTGGTGTCGCCTCTGCTGATCACACCTCCAGTACAGGTAAGCCAGGTACCTCTAATCGGACATAGTTAGATAACAGGTAGGTGACCGTGGTATTCAGGCGGTTCTCAATACACTGGACCGAAGCTGGTGCAGGATCCCTAAGCAACTTTAAGTGTCTTATTCAGGCTGCTTGTTACAGTACATACGGGCTTATGTAGAAACGGTGTGCACTAGCCAATGTGCACCCTTAGGCTAAAGTCCAGACTTCCCATGCAGGATCAAGATCCTGATGCCCAAGCCTATAGAGGGCCAAGGGCAGAATCGCATATGTTGGTGGTGGTTTAGGCCTCACCTCGAGGCGCGGAGCTTCCAAGACACCTGCAGCTACCTGCAGCTACCTGCATGCCCCGCCTCCAACAGGAAGTCCCCTAGCATAGTTTAGTTTCTATAGCACTTTTAAATGTAATCCCATTATAGTCTATGGGCATTCCATTATGTCATTCACCCTTGTCATTCCATACAAAGCAGCTATAATCTGATGTAATCTCACTTTCAGAATATGCTACTGTACATGGGGAACATATCTGGTAAATATCTAGTTGATATGTATCATAGTTTAGTTTCTATAGCACTTTTAAATGTAATCCTATTATAGTCTATGGACATTCCATTATGTCATTCACCCTTGTCATTCCATAGAAAGCAGCTATAATCTGAAGTAATCTCACTTTCAGAATATGCTATTGTACCTGGGGAACATATCTGGTAAATATCTATTTGATATGTATCATAGTTTAGTTTCTATAGCACTTTTAAATGTAATCCCATTATAGTCTATGGGCATTCCATTTTGTCATTCACCCTTGTCATTCCATAGAAAGCAGCTATAATCTGAAGTAATCTCACTTTCAGAATATGATACTGTACCTGGGGAACATATCTGGTAAATATCTATTTGATATGTATCATAGTTTAGTTTCTATAGCACTGTTAAATGTAATCCCATTATAGTCTATGGGCATTCCATTTTGTCATTCACCCTTGTCATTCCATAGAAAGCAGCTATAATCTGAAGTAATCTCACTTTCAGAATATGCTACTGTACCTGGGGAACATATCTGGTAAATATCTAGTTGATATGTATCATAGTTTAGTTTCTATAGCACTTTTAAATGTAATCCCATTATAGTCTATGGGCATTCCATTATGTCATTCACCCTTGTCATTCCATAGAAAGCAGCTATAATCTGATGTAATCTCACTTTCAGAATATGCTACTGTACCTGGGGAACATATCTGGTAAATATCTAGTTGATAAGTATCATAGTTTAGTTTCTATAGCACTTTTAAATGTAATCCCATTATAGTCTATGGGCATTCCATTATGTCATTCACCCTTGTCATTCCATAGAAAGCAGCTATAATCTGATGTAATCTCACTTTCAGAATATGGTACTGTACCTGGGGAACATATCTGGTAAATATCTAGTTGATATGTATCATAGTTTAGTTTCTATAGCACTTTCAAATTTAATCCCATTATAGTCTATGGGCATTCCATTATGTCATTCACCCTTGTCATTCCATAGAAAGCAGCTATAATCTGATGTAATCTCACTTTCAGAATATGCTACTGTACATGGGGAACATATCTGGTAAATATCTAGTTGATATGTATCATAGTTTTGTTGCTTCAACACTTTTAATTTTACATCCCAATAAAGTCTATGGGCATTCCATTTTGTCATTCACCCTTGTCATTCCATAGAAAGCAGCTATAATCTGATGTAATCTCACTTTCAGAATATGCTACTGTACCTGGGGAACATATCTGGTAAATATCTAGTTGATAAGTATCATAGTTTAGTTTCTATAGCACTTTTAAATGTAATCCCATTATAGTCTATGGGCATTCCATTATGTCATTCACCCTTGTCATTCCATAGAAAGCAGCTATAATCTGATGTAATCTCACTTTCAGAATATGCTACTGTACATGGGAAACATATCTGGTAAATATCTAGTTGATATGTATCATAGTTTAGTTTCTATAGCACTTTTAAATGTAATCCCATTATAGTCTATGGGCATTCCATTATGTCATTCACCCTTGTCATTCCATAGAAAGCAGCTATAATCTGATGTAATCTCACTTTCAGAATATGCTACTGTACCTGGGGAACATATCTGGTAAATATCTAGTTGATATGTATCATAGTTTAGTTTCTATAGCACTTTCAAATTTAATCCCATTATAGTCTATGGGCATTCCATTATGTCATTCACCCTTGTCATTCCATAGAAAGCAGCTATAATCTGATGTAATCTCACTTTCAGAATATGCTACTGTACATGGGGAACATATCTGGTAAATATCTAGTTGATATGTATCATAGTTTTGTTGCTTCAACACTTTTAATTTTACATCCCAATAAAGTCTATGGGCATTCCATTTTGTCATTCACCCTTGTCATTCCTTTTAGTACATCCCATGTTCTTGACCTTTACAATACTTGCCTTAATTTGGCTCAAGACATTTCTGGAAGCCATCGCTTTTCCATTTTTATAATTGTGCTCCTTAGTCAACTGTCTAAAGGGACATAAAAGTACAAGATAAGGAGGCGTGCATGCACAGATACATATATACGAGAAGGCTGTCTTATCTTTCTGCAAGCTCAGCCTGTTAAAATAGGTTGGTTGTTCAATGAGAATAAAACAGCTATTTCACACTCAAAAATAAATTTAAAAGATAGTTTTCTGATACATTTTATACTATCTGGTATAACAAGCCATTGGAAACACATTAAGAGGAAAACAATTTTACAGTACAATGCCCCATGAAATACTAGATGTGTTCATTTTGTTACTGGTATATAAATAATGCACCTATCAGAATAACGTTAATATGCAATTGAAAGACACATTGGCAAATACACAACAAAAAAAGTTTAGAGGACAGTTGTCAGATTCACATACTTTGTGTTATCTCCACATCTTTTTTTTTTTCTTATATATATAGGCTACACATATTTTGTTTATACCAGAGATCAAATTGGACCTCAACTTCTGCAACTCAGTGATGCCAAAGAACTGAGATGAAACCTATGTATTGGGCAGCCCAAGTCAGTAATGGGGAATGAGGTACCCTATAGAAATGTTAACATCAACAATGTAAACATGACAGATAATGACAGCACAATATTACTACAATATGTGAAAATAAAATGATGCTGTCAGTAAGTGTAGTAGACTGCAGTAAAGTCATGTTCATGAATCTGATAGAGCTTGCAGTTTTAAACAACTAATATCAAATGTGCTTTGTTCTTTGGGTATCATTTGTTAAAGTGTATACCTAGGTAGGCTGATCGGAGGTTAGGAGCTTGCACATATTTTTAGCACTCATTTGCAGCAGTCTTTGCAACTATATATAAAAATGCTAGTAACATTGTTGCAAACACTGCTCCCAGGTGGCATGACACATGTATGCCCCTGAGCTCACCTAGGATTACTTAAAGGGATAGTCTAGTCAAAATTAATCTTTCATGATTCAGATAGAGCAGGCAATTTTAAGCAACTTTCTAATTTACTCCTATTATCATTTTTTCTTAATTTTCTTGGTATCTTTATTTGAAAAAGCAGGAATGTGAGCATAGGAGCCAGCCAATTTTTGGTTCAGACCTGGGTAGCGCTTTCTGATTGGTGTCTTAAAGGGACATTCCAGTTAAAATTTAAATGCACATAGATGAATTACATAATTGAATAGAAACACATTTGCAATATACATGTATTGGCAAAAATGCTTCTAGTAAAAGTTATCACTGTTTTAGAGTTACATTATTCTCTGCACGTGCATGTGAGGCATAGCTAGATATTATCAGTGCACCAGCATTTTAAATACTGTAGCTGATCAGATCATTAAATTATACAAGCATATTGGGTTCTCTGAGGAAGTGCTGTGTTTAAAATGCTGGTGCAAGGTGCATACTTAAATATACACTTTTGAAACAGCTATAGCTTTTATTAGAAGCATTTTTGCTAATAAATGTCTATTACAAAAATGCTTCTATTCAAAACTAAAATGCATCCATGTGGATTCCAATTTTGTCTGGAATGTCCCTTTAATGTAGCCACCAATCAGCAAGCGCTACCCAGGTGCTGAACCAAAAATGGACTGGCTCCTAAGCTTACATTCAAATAAAAATAGCAAGAGAACAAAGAAAAATTGATATTAGGAGTAAATTAGAAAGTTGCTTAAAATTGCATGTTCTATCTGAATAATGAAAGTTTAATTTGGACTAGGCTATTCATTTAACCAAAGAATATCAAGTGAACTAAGCAAAATTAATAATATAATTAAATTGGAAATGTATTTAATATTACTGTATTTAAAATGTAACACTTTATTCAATTGATACACAATACATTTTCACTTTTCTGTTCCGTCATCAAAAAGTATAGTGTTGAAGAAGCAATCACATTACATACAGCAGAGGGAACCAGAGAGGAGTTGTTATATAGCAATTCTTGTTGCTGGCAAATCACTGTGCCTCTCTGCTTCCCTCTCCTGTTTCATGATGTAACTGCTACTGCACAATTGATCCACTTTTCCACTACAAATGTAAGCTAACCTTTGCAAAGAACAGCTTGTTGCCACTTCAAATAGTGACGTCTCTGTTCGTTATGCAGACATCCCAACTCTCCCGGAAGTTCAGGGAGTCTCCCTGATTGTAATAGCGGCTCCCTGATGCCAGCAAATGGAATGCAATCTCCCTGAAACTCCAAGAACTATGATCCAATGTGGCCAAATCCAGAAAAGTGTGTCTTTAAGGAATGCCTTTAGTTGCTGGGACGTTATAGAACCCTCAAAGCATGCATCAGTGACCAAAAAGCCCCCACTGATTTTAATAAAATGAAACACAAATACTACCTTATTTACTGCAGGTAATTATACTTCGTATTCTAAAATATTTGAGCATTCAACAAGCGTCACTGGAAAATAGGTTTGTTGTATGTGGTTGTGCAATAAAGCAATTTTTTTTTTATGCGACTTTAGTGGGAAGCTACTTTAATGATAAGTCTCTATCTTATTTAGGGTTTCAAGGTGCCCAATATATAACTGGAAGGGGGGGCAGTAGCGAGAGAAGCCACCTCCCTGAAATTAGTTTTTGCAAGTTGGGATGTCTGGTTATGTAACTGTGGGCAACATTTTAATAGTAAAACCACAAGTGAAAGGCAAATTCTGGCACTTAAAGTGTCAGTCTAGTCAAAATTCAACTTTCATGGTTCAGATAGGGTATGCAACTTTTAACAACTTTACAGTTTACTTTTATCATCAAATTTGCTGTGTTGTCTTGTTTATCCTTTGTTGAAAGCGAAATCTAGGTAGGCTCATATGTTAATTTCTAAGCCCTTGAAGGCAGCCTCTTATCTCAGTGCATTTTTACATTTTTTTACAGCTAGACAGCGCTAGTTCACATGTGTCATATAGATAACTTTGTGCTCACTCCCGTGGAGTTACCCAGAAATCAGCACTGATTGGCTAAAATGCAAGATTGTCAAAAGAACCGTGTTGGCTATGCAAAAAAGGAGAATAGGTAATAAAGGGATTATCTATATTTTTAAACAATAAAAAATCTGGAGTAGATTGTCCCTTTAAAGGGATATTAAACCCATATTTTTTTCTTTAACAATTCATATAGAGCATGCAATTTTTAGCAACTTTCTAGTTTACTACTATTATCAATTTTTCTTCATTCTCTTGGTATCTTTATTTGAAAAAGCAGGAATGTAAGCTTAAAAGTCAGCCAATTTTTGGTTCAGCACCATGGGTAGCGCTTGCTGGTTGGTGTCTACATTTAGCCACCAACCAGCAAGTGCTACCCAGGTGTTGAACCAAAAATAAGCCAACTTATAAGCTTACATTCCTGATTTTCAAATAAAGTCACCAAGAGAACAAAGAAATATTGACAATAGAAGTAAATTAGTAAGTTGCTTAAAATTTCATTCTCTCTCTGAATCTAGAAAGAAAAAAATTGGGTTACATATCCCTTTAATTCTGGACTCTGGAGTCTGCTTTTCCATTTCTCAGAATTAGAAAACACTCTATTTTAAGAGTTAAATTACAGGAAAAAGAGGGGTAAATAGATAATGAGAGTATATTGTATTTTTTTAATAAACATAAATAAATGTTTTATTATACAATAGGGAACATAATTCTTCTGGTTGAAAAATTAATTGGTTGGCAGGTAATCTCTTGGGGATTAGTCGAGGTTGCCGTGTGTTTCATAAATAGGATACAAGAGCGTGCCAATCAGCATGTAAATGTGATAGTTGGACACACTATTTGGGGTCTATTCTCTATATCACACTGCAGATAAAAGTTTTCACACTATAAAATGAAAGTCAATTATCAAAATGAGGGTCCTTTGACAAAATGCCAGAGATCAAGTTTACATTTTGTGAGTCAATTCCTTAGGTATTTTCTGTGCTTTCTGAGTGTCACTTTATAAGCAACAACATGTCTCACTTATATATAATTTATATTTATTTCCATTCTACAATAACATATGTTCATTTAGCCAATAACCTACTGTCTAGTTTGCAAAAACATACATTCAAGCAGGGGAAATATAAAGAGATGTCTATTTTTGTACAGTGTTCATTTTAGCACATCCTTGATCCCTCCTCCAAACCTCCCTCCTCCATCATTTAAAACTCCATCCTCCCTTCTGTAAAACTCCCTCTTCCATCCTCTAAAACTCCATTCTCCCTCCTCTGAAATGTCTTTCTTCCTCCTCCCTCTGGTAAAACTGTATCCTTTCTCCTTCATCCTCCCTGCATCATGCTACCTCCTCTGTCCTCCCTGCTTCATGCTCCCTCCTCCATGCTGCCTGCTTAGGGTTGCTAGCTGTGCTCTATAAAAACCTAAGGACCTATAGGTGACTGGACACGGTATGCAGCTGAGTTCAAACAATTTCCCCACAAAATCTTATCATTAGGCACCACCCTTGATCCCACCACATATATTTTTCACAATAAAGCAATCATTTTATCCCCTTGGTTGCCAGTAACATATGTACGTATTAGTGATGTGACCCCCTTGGCTGCCAGAAGTAAACACCCAGCAATGATTGAACACCCCCATGGTTGCCTGTAACACATATAATAGAAAATGCACAGTGTAACTTCTAATGAGCCATATTTCTAATGCATAAAGACCTAGAAGGAACTTTACATTTAGTTGACAGGGGTCTTTAAGTGTCCATTATTTTTGTACAGATTTTACTGGACAGTCTGCTAAAATACTGGACACTCTATTTGTATGGTTCAGATCAACTATAATTAATATAAAATTGATACAGACATAAAGACTTCTAAATGTTGGGGATTTACTATTAAATAATGACAGACCTAGAACCTGTAGTTACTTAGCGACACTACACAATTACATATGCTAATTAGTATGGCTGGTAACCCCAGATGACATGATCCTGAGGCTCAGCCATAGTACTGTAGATATTACCAGGACAACACAGCTCATGTCATTTTAACAATCTATTCCCAACATATAAGCACTGGAAACTCAGAATTTATAATGGGAGTTTTGTTAGAACTTAAAGGGACCGTAAACACCTTGTAATTACAAGGCATTTCTGTTAACGTCCTACATAATAACATATCAGCCAAGTGTAAACATTTGTTTAACAAAATAAAATCCAGTTTACTGCAATTGGTTTTCAAAAAGAAAACCTGAACCCAACACTCGCCTTATTTGGAGGAGCCAAATAAGGCGAGTTGGCAGACAACAAGGCTAATCATTGCCATTAAGTTAGCATAAAGTGAATTGTTTTGCAGTTGTTAACTATGAAATCCAATTAGGAAAATATTTGATGCAGAGTTAGCTCTGAAAAGTGAGCAGGATGCATTTCTAACTCGATGTACAATTTTCAGAGCTAAATGACACGAAAGGGGGCAAAGTAAACAATGACTATATTGCAAAGTTGTTTTATTTAGCATAATTAAACAGCTTATTTTAAAGCTCCATTAAAAACATAAGTAAAGGCTAAACTGACAGTCATTGTATAATGTGATGCCTGGTTGTCATGGTGACAGCCTTAGGGGAATGGCTTATGTGATGCAGCAGTTATGTCACAAAACCAACTGACAACACAAAGCCACCACCCTCATAACTGCTGCTCACTTTACAAGAGTTGCCAGACTGATCCTGCTGAGCTTCAGTAATTACTTACATGCAAATATTAGTTATCTAATATCTTTATTTCACAGCTAGCACATTACAGAACAGCTAGTGCTTTACAACCACAGCTCTGTATATGTACTGGTATGAAGAACAGTGACTACCTCCAACACAATACAAATGGCATCTGGTGGTAGCTGCAGTTATGAACACCAATTACTACAGGTAGTGTTACCATGATCACCCCAACTAATTACTAGTAACTGATTATTACTAAGTCACATTAATATACATTGTAAAAAAATACAGATAAATGACAGAAGTAATAGCTTAAACTGTGTAGGTTCCTATGGAACCAGTACTTTGAGACAAAGCATAGCATACAAACTGTACGTAATAATGATCAATATTATCTTCACACCTTTATTTAAAAATACATATAATTTAATAGATATTTTAATTTTTAAAATAATTATTTTAAACATATTATAGCATTATAAGTATTATAGCCATAACTGAAGGACACACCAATACCTTTCTGTGCTTCCTCTACATAGCTTATAAGACTTGAAACTGTCAGTAAAGGCTTTAAACCAGATTTTAAGGATGGTAAGAATTACTGCATCATTAGTCTGCAAATGCTCTAAAGCAAGGGCTTCTAGTAGAGGCGTAGAATATAAACGACACGGCATGAGTCTGCAATTTACACACTGCAAACTCACTGGTGCTTAAACCCTGATTAAACACTTGTCAGGGGTTTTTCCCTGTTTTGCTTGCCATGTGCTGCTGGCAGCCATTTTACTCACCTCTCTTGCTGACTCTGGTGCATACTGTGTGATGCTGCTCATTTTCTGCACTTCCTTTTATGGCCAGACTGGTGTACATCATCCGTGTGAGACAGGATTTAGTCTCAGAATTGTGATGTCATCACTTATTATTTAAAGGGCCTCTGTTCAGTATTCTTTGCCCTTGCGTTGTCTCAGACCTGTTTGTGAGAGCTCCTGTGTATAACCTGGCTGTCTGACATCCCTCCTGGTTCCTGACATCCCTCCTGGTTCCTGATCCCTGGCTTGTTCCTGACTCTGCTGTTCTCCTTGTTCCTGATTCTGGCTCGTCTGACTACTCGCTTTGGCTCCTGACTCGGCTCATCTGACTACCAGCTCTGGTTTTGATTCCTGGCTTGTTATTTGACTTTTGAACATTTTATTATTTCTTGCTATTAATAAAGGTGTGATTATTTTTGCATTTCTCATCTCAGTCTGATTCCTGGCACCCTGACATTACGCAAGGGCCATGAATCCTGATGGTGCTAATAATCCACCTTTACCTGCCATAATTTCCATGATGGATGAACAGGATCACCGTTTGGATCAATTTGAACTAGCCCTGCAAACCCTGCTGACTCGCACTGCACATTTGGACCAAAGTGTCCCGCAAGTTATGGCTGCTCCTGTTTCCGCTGCTGCACCTAGTCCTACCAGGAGCATGTCCGGTTCTGCACCTCTACCTCAGCGTTATGGAGACGATCCTAATCAGTGCAGAGGGTTTTTTAACCAGGTGGGCATTTACTTTGAGATGTTACCTCAGGCGTTTCCCTCTGACAGAGCTAAGGTGGGATTTCTCATCTTCTTACTCATTGACACAGCTCTTGCCTGGGCTAATCCCTTGTGGGAGTCTAATAAACCTGTGATTTCAAATTACCCTGAATTTGTGGCCTCCTTTCGAAGGGTATTTGATGTACCGGCTCGCTCCTCTCTGCTGCTAAACTACTCATGTCCATTCAGCAAGGTACAAGATCTGTTGCTCAGTATGCCATTGAGTTCCATAAGCTTGCCGCAGAGGTAGGTTGGAACAATGAAGCCCTTGTTACCGCCTTCTTTCATGGGCTTTCTGATGCGATTAAAGACGAAGTTGCTGCCAGAGATTTACCAGAAGATCTCGAGGCATTGGTGTCTTTTTTGATCCTAATTGACATCAGACTAAGTGAGAGGCCCTCTTTCAAGGAGCGCTTGCGGAAGCCTCCTGTACCGTTGTCTCCTACGTGTTCGTTCCCTCCATGTCTCCCTCTCCTCCCATGCCTCCTGGTCCCGAGTCACCAGGTACTGCTGAGCCGATGCAGTTGGGATTCACGCGTCTCTCCACGGCAGAGAGGGCCTTTTGGAGGAGGGAGGGGCTCTGCCTCTATTGTGGGTTACAGGGCACCTTTTGAAGTCTTATCCTACACGGCCGTGAAACGCTCATACCTAAGGTCCTGTCGGGGGCAGACCTTGGGTGGTTTATCCTCGTTCCCGGAACCGCTAAAGGAGAAACCTTTGGTCACGGTTGTCCTTTCTTGGGTGGACTCCTCCATAGTCACCCAGACTCTTGTTGACTCCGGTGCTGGGGGCTATTTCATTGTCAGTGCTTTTGTATCAAAGCACTCCATTCCTGTTTTGCCTCGGTCCGTTCTGCTTGCTATTGAGGCCATTGATGGCAGGCCCCTTCAGCCCGCACTCGTTACTCACAAAACTGCTCCTTTATCCATGGCTGTTGGGGCTCTCCATTTTGAAACCCTCCAGTTCCAGGTGATAAACTCTCTGCATTTTCCGGTTGTTCTGGGTTATCCCTGGCTCCAAAAGCACAATCCCAGTCTCGACTGGCGCAGGTCTGAAATTTAATCGTGGTCTCCGCAATGTATTTCCACTTGTCTTCGGAAACCAGTTAAAGTCTTGTGCACTTCTTCGGTATCTCAATTGCCAGAGGAGTACCGAGAGTTCCTAGATGTTTTTGACAAGGTGCATGCCGGTACGTTGCCTCCTCGCCGGTCTTACGATTGTGCCATAGACCTGCAACCCGGAACCATTCCTCCTCGGGGCCGGGTTTACCCTCTGTCTGTTGCGGAGAATTGTGCTATGGAGGAGTATGTTGCTGATGCTCTGTCGCAGGGGATCATCCGCAAATCCTGCTCTCCTGCAGGGGCTGGCTTCTTCTTTGTGAAGAAAATGGGTGGTGAGTTAAGACCATGCATCGATTATAGGGGTCTTAATCATCTTACCATTAAGAATGCTTACCCTATTCCGCTCATTACGGAACTCTTTGACTGCCTCAAGGGAGCTACGGTCTTTACTAAACTTGATTTGAGAGGAGCGTACATTCTTGTTAGAATCAAGGAGGGCCACGAATGGAAAACAGCATTTAACACCAGGAGCGGCATTATGAGTATCTTGCAATGCCCTTTGGCCTATGTAATGCTCCTGCCGTTTTCCAGGAATTTATTAATGATGTCCTACGAGATATGTTGCAACAGTGTGTTGTGGTGTACTTGGACGACATCCTCATACATTCACCCACACTTGAGATTCATCGTTCTGATGTTACACGGGTTCTTCAGAGACTACGTGAGAAGGGCCGTTTTGTAAACTCAAGAAATGTGAGTTCCATCAGACTCAAGTAACCTTCCTAGGTTATGTTATCTCCGTTGCAGGATTCTCCATGGATCCTGACAAGTTATCTGCAGTTCTGCAGTGGCCTCGCCCAGTTGGTCTTCGGTCTATTCAATGTTTTTTGGGGTTCGCCAATTACTATATAAAGTTTATTAAAAACTTTTCTTCCTTGGTCAAACCTATCACAGACATGACCCGTAAAGAGAATGATCCACTCCATTGGTCACCTACTGCCATTAAGGCCTTTGATAGTCTTAAGACTGCCTTTGCTGCCACTCCAGTTCTGGCTCATCCTAAGCCTGTGCTGCCTTTCATTCTTGTGGTCAATGCGTCTGAGACTGGAGTAGGTGCCCTCTTGTCTCAACGTCCTACACCTGACGGTTCCTTGCATCCGTGTGGTTTCTTCTCTAAAAAATTGTCTCCAGTGGAGTGCAATTATGAAATTGGCGACAGTGAATTACTGACCTTAATTTTGGCACTTAAGGAATGGAGGTATCTTCTCGAGGGTACTAGCATGCCAGTGCTCATTCTTACTGACCACAAGAATTTAGCTTATCTATCTGAGGCAAAACGTTTGTCGCCCGACAGGCCAGATGGGCGCTATTTTTGTCTTGGTTTAATTATGTGGTCTCCTACCTGCCTGGTAGTAAGAATGTTAGGGCTGATGCCCTCTCTCGACTATTTTCCCCTCTGTCCAAGGAGGATTCTGTACCTACTCCAGTTATACCTCCTGACCATATTTTGGCTACCATACGTACTAATTTGACTTCTCCCTTGGGGGAGGAGATCCTGGCTGCACAAACCAAAGCACCTCCTGAGAAACCTAGGGGTAAGTGTTTTGTTCCTGAGAATCTTCGAACTAAACTTTTGCACACTTACCACTATCCTAAAGCCGCAGGTCACCCAGGCAAGAACCAAATGATTTGGTCTGTCACTCGACAATTCTAGTGGCCAGGTCTTCATTCTGATGTTGCCTCCTGCTCAGTTTGTGCACAGAATAAGACTCCTCGACGTCTTCCTGTGGGTCTTCTTCAACCTATTGCTAATGGTGAGCGTCCTTGGACACATCTTTCCATGGACTTCATTGTCGAGCTCCCTGTTTCCAATGGCAATACTGTTATCTTTATGGTGGTTGACCGTTTTTCTAAAATGTCACATTGCATTCCCTTGAAGAAGTTGCCTACTGCTCAGGAGCTTGCTTCAATTTTTGCCTGGGAGGTCTTCCGTTTACATGGGTTACCCAAGGAGATAGTGTCGGACCGGGGTAGCCAGTTTGTCTCCAGATTTTGGCGTTCCTTTTGTGCTCAAATGGGGATCCAGATTTCCTTCTCCTCGGCATATCACCCTCAATCCAATGGGGCTGCGGAATGGTCTCAGATCACCACAATAATTAGTCTGAACTGTTACCTTGGGCAGAGTTTGCTCGTAATAGTGCTATAATGCTTCCTCCAAGTTATCCCCATTCATGGCGAATTATGGGTTTCAACCATCCTTGTTGCCCAATTCATTCATGTCTCAAGGTATTCCGGCTTTGGAGGAGCATCTCCGGCAACTCCGTTCCACGTGGGTGCAGATTCAGGATTGCCTTCATCGTTCTATGCAGCGCCAAAAGTTCCAGGCTGATCGTAGGCGTCTGCCCGCACCTTCCTACCAGGTTGGTGAGAGAATTTGGCTGTCCTCCCGCAACTTGAATCTTCGTGTGCCTTCCAATAAACTGGCTCCCCGTTATGTTGGTCCTTTTCGAATACTCCGACGGGTCAATCCTGTGGCCTACGCTCTTGACCTTCCTCCTGCAATGCGCATCTCCAATGTTTTTCATGTCTCCCTCTTGAAATCATTGTTTTTTAATCAGTTTACCACTGTGTTGCCTCGTTCCTGTCCTATCTTTGTTGACAACCATGAGGAGTATGAGGTCAGCAGCATTATTGACTCTCATATGTCCAGGGGCCGCATACAGTATTTGGTTCACTGGATGGGCTATGGTCCGGAGGAGCATTCATGGGTTCCCTCCTCTGATGTTCATGCTCCTGCCCTCCTCCGTGCCTTCCATGCCCGTTTCCCCAATAAGCCTTTTGTCCTCCCGCGGGGGAGGGGTCGTTGAGGGGAGGGTACTGTCAGGGTTTTTTCCCTGTTTTGCTTGCCATGTGCTGCTGGCAGCCATTTTACTCACCTCTCTTGCTGACTCTGGTGCATACTGTGTGATGCTGCTCATTTCCTGCACTTCCTTTTATGGCCAGACTGGTGTACATCATCCGTGTGAGACAGGATGCAGTCTCAGAATTGTGATGTCATCACTTATTATTTATTTTAAAAGCATTTTATTTCAAATCCAGGAGCAAATACATATAGACCTTGTCTCGTCCTTACACAGTCAGCATAGGTAATCATTAGTAAAGCAGGTTACATATCAGTTTACAAATTACATGTCATAATGTGCCATCTGAGCTTAAAGTCTTTATCAAGTCCAATTTCAATGACAGTGGTTACATCTTTGTGAGCCCAAATAGATTTAACTATCCACTAGGCCTCTATCCCCACTAGTAACCTTGCTTGGAAAAACTGCAAGGTTGATAATGAGTATAAGTGGTTTTACACCCTTTTTTTCTGATAATAACTAAATAAACAAATAACGGTAACAATAACATGGTCAAAACTAATAAAAACAAATATAAACAGAAAAATAAAATAGCTGTCTGTGTGGTCATTTTATCGTTTACAGAAACTCATTAATAATATCTGTTGGGTTCTGGGTTAGTACATGGCTAAGGCAAAACTCAGAAAAATTTGTCCAGTACTTCAAAAAACGACCCTTTTTACTACAATGTTATCACTTATCTTGGGTGAACCATGGTCCTCTACCCTTGTCTATCTCTTCAGACTATTCCCTTTTAAAATCCAGTAATACCAAATTTTCTGAAATTGTGCTACATTACCTTGTATTCGTGAAGCCCCTTCTGAGAGAGAGTATATATCCTGAATTTTATCTGTAACTTCCTTCCAAGCTGGTTTACCCACTTTCCAGTATTTAGCTAAGCACATTCTAGTAATTGTGCATAACATTTTACAAAATTTATTAAGTGACGGTATACGTCTTGGTAGGTCTCTGTTTAAAAGCACTTGGTCCATGGACAGAGTTATTTGTTCTTCTAAAAGGTAACTAAGTAAGTAATTTAGCTTGACCCACGTGTCCCTGATAATCGTGCATTCCCACCACATATGTATATATGTACCTCTCTCTCCGCACCCTCTGTAGCATAAATTGTTCTTGCTATTGGAAAAGTGAGATGTGTTGATCGGGTTAAATACCACCTAAAAATTGTTTTCATGGTGTTTTCCTTTAAATCAGCGCCGATCAAGCCCCTGCCAGAGTCATAGAATACCTTATCCCATTCCTCTATTGGGAGTGTAAAGCCCAGGTCCTCTTCCCATCTCAGAATAATGTTAGATTTGGCATTATGTTTATCAGCTTGAATGTCAATGTACAGCTTAGAGATCGTCCCTTTTTCCCTACTCTCTGCCTTGCAAACTCTTTCCAAACTTGTGCTAATTTGCTGTTTGTGAGATTTAGTGTAGTTGTTTAGGGCCGAAGAGATCTGTAAATATGCAAACCAGTGCAGCTTTTCTGGCTGTAGAATGTCTTGTAAGTGATTATATGTTGCTATGCGTCCTTGTACCATCAGGTCAGCTACCGTATAAAGTCCCTTATTCGCCCATTTATCTATGTAGCTATGTAAATCTTTCGGCAAAAGATACCTTATGGGCCTAACCCATGAGTAAACAGGTAAGAGCCTTTGGGATTTCATGGCTGTTTTCCAACCCCTTTGTGAGTCTAGAATGGTGGGGGGGGGGGTATGCCTACTTGAGGTCTACCTCCTGTACCCGAATCCCATAGTATACCGTCTGACTTTGTCTGTCCTGCCAGGTCTCTCTCTATTTTAGTCCATGCTACCGTACTCGACTGCTTACTAAGGAGTGATGTTTGGGCAAACCTAGACGCTTGATAGTAAGCTGCTAAATTTGGCACTCCTACCCCACCCCACTGTCTATGTTGAGCCAAAATTTGTGACGCGATTCTTGCCCCCCTATCCTCTCTCAAGAATGAGTGGAGATCAGCTTGCAGTTTCTGGAGGTCTTGATGGGGAACTTTGATTGGTAAGGCACGAAATAAGTACAATATTCTGGGGAGTATGTTCATTTTTATAGATGATAAACGGACATACCATGAGAAGTTACCTTTCTTCCATTTTTGTAAATCTTGTCTAATTTTCTGATATAGTGGGTTATAATTTAATTGATAAAGCTTATAGTAAGAATCTGCTAGATTAACACCTAAGTATATGAGGGATTTCTTGGCCCATGAAATATCAAAGTTAATTTCTAGTAACTTTTTCGTCTGTGGGGGGATTGATATTGGTAAGGCCTCACACTTATCTACATTAATCTTATAGCCTGAAATTTCCGAAAAGTCTTGTAAAATCTTATATAGATGTGTCATAGATTTTAAGGGTTTAGTGAGCGTTAACAGAATGTCGTCTGCAAACAACGATAATTTATATTCTCTTTTCCCTATTTTAACTCCACTGATATCATCCGATCTCCTAATACATGATGCAAGCGGTTCAATACAAAGGGCAAATAACAGTGGGGACAGGGGGCAACCCTGCCTAGTACCATTCAAAATTGGTATAGTTCTAAAATGGTATCCCGCGGCACTAATTGTTGCCGTCGGTGATGAGTAAATTCCATTAATCGCCTGCAGGAACTCGTCCTCAAACCCGTACTTCTTCAGGACTTCTAACATATATGACCAGTCAATTCTATCAAACATCTTCTCCGCGTCCAGCGATAGGAGCAGAGAAGGCGTTTCCTTAATTCTTAAATGTTCCGTCAAGTCTATGGTTCTCCTAACATTGTCTGGAGCCTCCCGTCCCTGAATGAACCCCACCTGGTCAGGGTGAATTATGTTCGGGATAACTGTCCTGAGTCTGTTGGCTAAAACTTTTGTCAGTATCTTTATATCCTGGTTAATTAATGATATTGGTCTGTAGTTCTTACATTGTGTCGGGTCTTTCCCTTGCTTGGGGATAACTATAATCTTAGCTCTCAGTAAATCTGAAGGGATCACCTCTCCTTTCATAATATCGTTACAGAATTTCTTTAAATGCGGGGTCAGCTCCTTTTTAAAGGATTTATAATATTCACTTGTCAAGCCGTCAGGCCCTGCCGCTTTACCTATTTTAAGATCCTTCAAAACCACAAGGATTTATTATCCGCATTCAAACTATCCCTGTCTGTGCTTGAGCTTACCCTAACTTGGGCTTGATTTAAAAACTCTGTTGTCTTAATTAGTACCTGGGGTGAATTAATAACCTTCTTACCATCATATAGTGATTCGTAATAGGATGCAAAAGTCTCTGTGATCTCTTGTGGATTTGCAGTTTTAATACCCACATTATTCTGAATGGCCTGTATGGAATACATTTTACTCTCTCCTTTAGTTTATTGGCTAAATATTTATCAGGTTTGTTTGAGAAAACAAAGTAGGAGGTTTTTAATCTTTGGATAGCCCTAGTGGCCGAATCATTTAAAATCTTTGCTAGAAGTTTTCTCTTAGTCTGTAGTAGTGTGAAAGTCATTGCCGACAAGGTTTGTTTGTGTAGTGTTTCTAGTTTCTGAATTTCCCCTTGGAGTTGATCTATAGTTTTGTGTGAAAGCTTCCTAATCCTGGATTTTTCTTGAATAAACAACCCTCTCATGTAAGGTTTGTGTGCCGCCCAGGAGAATAGTTGATTTACAGTGGTGCCCCTATTGAACTCCCAATATTCTCTAAATAATTTGTTGCCCTGGATATGTGGATCATTTAGGATATGGGGTCGAAAGTCCAAGATCTCTGCCTTTGAAAATTAAGTAATCCCCTTAGCTCAACTTGGACCACCGAGTGGTCTGACCATACGCATGGAAATATAGAAGCGTTTATTATATTAGGGATCATCATCTGGCTAAGTGTGATATAATCTAGTCTGGTATACGACTTGTGTGCATGCAAATAAAATGTATGATCATTCGTGTTCCCATAGAGTGTCTCCCAAGTGTTGACTAGATTGTGTGAGGATAATGATTCTCTGATTGATTTGGCTATCGAGTTTTGTCTAAGTAGTTTCTTTGAGAGTTTATTTGTCAAGACTCTAACCTGTGGCGAGAGTGAAATATTAAAGTCTCCAGCTAAAATTGTTCTAGTCTGGGACCATTGAGTTAGGTAGATCTGTTTAAAGAACGAGTGCTGCTGTTCATTCGGGGCATATACATTACATTGCGTTACCCTTGTGTCGTGTATCCTCCCCCTCACGATAAGAAACCTCCCCTCCGGGTCAGTTATGACTTCTTCTTTTGTGAAGTTTAAAGATGAATGAATTAGAATCGATACCCCCCTCTTTTTTTGATCCGTGGTGGAATGATAATGTGTAGGGAAGTGCCTATGCCAGAATTTAGGTATCAGTGCTTGAGTGAAATGTGTCTCCTGGATGAAGACAATCTTAGCTTTTAGTTTCAGGTAATGGTTAATAGCTGTCTTGTGCTTAATGTTTGTATTTAAGCGCCTCACATTATGTGAGAGGATTGAGAGAGTAGGTGTCATTTGTTATATAGTGGTGTGATTGCCAGGACTGATGTTAACATGTACAACCTCCAATAACCCAGTAGACCACACAGACTTAACAACCTAAAAAAGAATCTGAACATTTTAAGTGAAACAAAACAATGATTCAGGCTCATCGGCCAATTAAAACATTTGATGTTCCTCCTGACCTCTGTAAAAAAAAAAGAAAAACATACATAGCGGAAGAGAACATCTAAACAAATTAACATTTGAAAATAATTAGTGTCGTGCAGGACACCTGAACATCTTAAGTAAAGCTAAACCTACTACAAAGGATATCTACTTTATAGTAAGACTAAAACTTCAACTCTGAGTACATTACATAATGAACAGTGCTTCAGCTGTCTAAGTAGAACAGTGTCTTTCCTTCTGTCATAAGAGTCTCTGCTAATGCACTTCAACTTTTAGGGAGAAAATATCAAAACACAGTTATTTTTGTATACTCATCTGCCCCATGTCACATCGGCAAGACCGGCAGCTTGTCCACCAGGAATTCAGGAATCTTCCACTTCGCAGAAGAGTCATTTTGGCTTCTTTTTAGTGACTTTGACCCACTTGGCTCTTTTATGGTTGTTTTCCTTATGGGTTTGATGTTCGTCCTCCGAGTCACTGTGGGTGATTGGTAGTTCCGGCAGTTCCATGCCCAGATATTCACAAATTTTGGGAATATCCTTCCTTTCCTTTATCGAAAGTGTTTTCCCTTCATGCAAAATATGGAGGGCGAAGGGGAACCCCCACCTGTAAATTATTTGATGTTTCTGGAGCAATTGTGTGAGAGGTCTGAGTGAGCCTCTCCTCATCAAGGTACGGGTGCATAAATCCTGATAGAATTGCACCACTGCCCCTTGGTATTTAAAGGTTGGGTTCTTCCTGGCCGCTGAAAGAGTTGCCTCTTTTTCTGGAAAACAAAGTAATTTCACAATCACATCCCTGGGCGGGTTGTCTCCTTTAGGTTTAGCTATCAAGGCCCTATGCGCCCTCTCTATCTGGAAGTTATCTTTCTCTGAGCATCCAGTAATCGACCTGAACAGCTGCTTTAAATAACTTTGGAGGTTTGGCTGTGAGATGGTCTCCGGGACCCCCTTCAACCTCAAATTGCTTCTGCGTAAGCGATTTTCTAAATCCTCCATCTTGTCATGGAGGGTCTCTAGTTCAAGCTGATGTTCTTGCGTGCGTTGATTGAGATTAGTCACTTTCTCATCCACATTATTCTCATTCTCCTCCAGCGTGGAGACTCTGGTTCCCAGATCCTGTATCTCACTTTTTATCTCTGTAAGACTGTTAGTGATGGTGTTTTGAAAGGAGTCCATTTTGTTCCATAGCTTCTCAAAATTCCTTTCAATATCTTTCTTAGAGACCAGCATTTTGATATCAGCACGGGTTACTGGGATAGAATCAGCTTCACATGTCTGGGAGTCCATATCCACTTCTATGTCCTCCCCTTGTTCTGAATCTAAGTGTTCCGCCACTTTATCCCCTTTAGAGGATTTAAAGAATAAGCTAGCTGCAGCTGCCTTCCCTGAAATGGTAGATTTATTCAGTTTTTTGGCTGCCATTATCACTGCTGTTGTTTAACTCCACCACAGCCCTGGAAATTGACTAGTTTAGCTCCACTCAGATTATAGCAGGCTTTAAATTACTGTTAATTTAGTCCAGTGCAGCAATCTCTAGATGTCTTAAATTAGCCAGACACCCAGCCTATAGCGGCTGTGGCTAAACTCCTATCTGATCCTCAGTTAAAGCGTCTGAACACCTTAGAGCGTAATGGAGGGACAAGGTAAAAGTCTGCTTCTTGTAGAAGTGGCTGGCAAACTTGACTGTGTTAAGGGGTAAACCAAAAATGTAGATAGATTCTTCCTCTGAGGGTGACTTTACAGTGTTATAACTTGGGGCTGACTACATAATATTCCTGTGGCGGACTTGCATAAATTCAACTAGCCTTTTTTATTCATTAGCTTGCTGAAGCTTTGCCTTGCCAGATATATGACTTTGTGATGTGGTAAAACCTGTATGTTTAAAGCGGTCCCCTCGCATCTGATGCGCCGCCAGTATTGTCATGGCGTGTAGTCAAAGTATTTCCCAGCTGTGGCATTATGTTTAACCTGTGTTCCGGACCTCAATGAGATAGCTGGAATGCTAAAAAGACTTACGGACTGGAGCAAAGTTATACTTTTCACTGCTGTGTCGTAGTTATGCCCCATGTGGTTCGGCAAGATGGCGTCTGATCCCTTCTCTCCCGGAGCAACTTCTCCTCTGAAACTCCTCAGTGCGTTACTTGCTGGGTTCCCGGGAGGTCACATTTTCCTCCCTGTCAGTCAGAGTATTAGTCGCTGACAGCCTAAGTCCTTTCAGCAAGTCTAGCCTACTTCTTTAGTCTCCTTTATCGGTGTCCTGCTCAGAGCAGCTCTATTATGCTGCCATCTCCTTCCTCTGCTCAGCACCGCCCATCACTTATTATTTAAAGGGCCTCTGTTCAGTATGCTTTGCCCTTGCATTGTCTCAGACCTGTTTGTGAGAGCTCCTGTGTATAACCTGGCTGTCTGACATCCGTCCTGGTTCCTGATCCCTGGCTTGTTCCTGACTCTGCTGTTCTCCTTGTTCCTGATTCTGGCTCGTCTGACTACTCGCTTTGGCTCCTGACTTGGCTCGTCTGACTACCAGCTCTGGTTTTGATTCCTGGCTTGTGGACATGTTATTATTTCTTGCTATTAATAAAGGTGTGATTATTTTTGCACTTCTCGTCTCAGTCTGATTCCTGGCACCCTGACAACACTGTACTTAGCTGTTTCTTCAGCTTGACCTGGATGAAGAAAAGTCAACTGGGAATCTTGAATTAATTCAGATCAGACTGATGCGCATCTGACCAGCAGTAAACGCACTGATGGCAGATGTCCTTCAAGGATTTTTGTTTCACCTAAATGTAAGTATCTAAGGTAAGATTTTCTGAGATTAAAAAGTTTGTAAGCTTCCAGCAAGATATCTCATTACCACACTAGAATGTAAATACAGGTCCTACTCCCAAGAGCCTACAGACATTTTTTCCTGTACTTTTCATTTCATAAAAATCTTTAGATTTAATTTGGTTCTGTATGTTTAAAGCTTTCTGTACTTTTTAAGACTTTTTGATATAAGATAAACAAATCATCTCTGTGACACTAGAACTTGAATCATAAAACCAACAATAAAGCATAATTACATTTACACTGCTATAACTTTAATAAACTGATATTAAATCAAATGAAATGGCTTAAATCCACTCTTATTGCACACATCTGTATAATGTAATAATGTTAAGGATCTTGGTGAAGAGAATACAATGCCATGATTAATATGTTTGCACTTATATCCTCAATGTAATCCTTGGCGTAGGGACACAAATAATACTACAAAGGTTATAAGCACCCTGGAACAAGGACTACCATATGTCTGTGACACTGAACTTGAATGTCTACAGTCACCGTGGGACAAGTACTACTGTTGGACTTTTGAAGTAGAGAGTCCTAGTGAAGCACAATATTTGATACATCATGGGATGGTCCTGTATTTTATACCACATATTAGAAACTGAAAAAAATACTGCATTATAAGGTACAATGTGTTATGCAACTATCTTTTTGTATTGGATGAAAAATCCTTACAAGATGTGCATAGACTGATTCATATCTGGCAAACAGTATAACAAAGACTGGAATACTCTATGGCAGTAGCAGGAAGATTGAAGATTTCAGAGGGACTAGTGTTATGTAACATGCTGAGTGCAGTCTTACATTTGGGCTTTATTTTATTTTCAACACAAGATTGTAAGCTCTTTGGGCAAAGCACTGAAACACTAGATTGTAAGGTTCTTGGAACAGGGTCTGCACTTAAACCCATGGAGATCCTTTAGAGCAGGGTCTCCGATTGTACCAAATAAATGTATTGTTGTTAATAGAGTGAGATAAAGCCTTCATTTAATTAGTTCAGCAAGGAATAAATTTACAATGGATAGAATATACAAATTATCCCACAGAGTGTATTACTAATTCAAAATGCATTTTAATATGGCACCCTTTATGCTCCTGTCAGTTTAAACCTGTAGTGTAGCAAACTGTGAAATACATAAGGCTTAACTAACATTGCATCAACCATAGGCAGCCTGTTTCGCTACTTTGGGACTCTTTCTCACTCAAGTAATTATGGTTGATGCTGATGTCCTTGAGTATTCCACCCTTTGCTATAGGGCTGCCCATTATATTGAAATGGATTTTGAATTATAAGTGTTGCAATTTTGCACAGATAAGTATATTTGTTTTTTGCTAGTATTAATACAATGGAGGGATGAGCCCCAAACGGGCCAAACAGGCTGTCTATGGTTGGTGCTGCTGTTCTGCTCAAGCATTCATTTCATGCTTTGTAAGTGTGGTTACAAAAATGTATGTAATCATCAGCAAAACTGGAATATAGCCGTAAACCTAAAATCAATGCTTGAGTTCAACAATATAGCACCTATATCATACTGAAGAGCCCCAAAGAGGGCGAAACAACCTGCCTATATTGAAAAAAAAAACACTTTACAATTGTAGTATTACAATATATTAATACCCTGCAAGCCACCACTCTTTTTGTACTGGATTTGTATGTAAGCAGAACTACTATAGAATAATAAGACTTCCAAATATCATAAGATACAAGATTTAGCCTGATTTCCCATTCCCTTTGACATATTAAAAGGGTTCCTACCTAAAACTATTAAATGGTCAGATGTTCTGCACATTTCTGCAATAAATATGTTTATTTATTTATGGGGGCACAAAGAATATCTGTTAATGATAGCAGCAACTGGATCACCCGAAACCCCTAGCAGTTATGCCCATGCTTATTTCTCCATTTCCCAAGTTGTCTGATTTGCCAGTGTCATAATGGTCTAGCTATCTATAATAAGACCACTACTTAGATAAAATGTAAACTTCAAAATCCTCACATTTTCATGCATGACATACTGTAACAAACCTATTAAAGAAGGCTTAATTACAGTATACTGAGAACTTGAAAAACAGTCCTATTGATACTTAAAAATCAGCTATTTAGATATTTTAAATTGCACTTTTGATATCAAATACCTAGTGTTAGATCAAAGTAATTGCCAAAGAAATAGGGTAAATACATTATTTGTTTACAAACTGAATAATAAAGTATGCATTTTTGCACATGTCTAGTAGATTATTTATGGCTTGATAAAAAAATATCATATTCTAATTCTTGAGAGCATTTATTGTTAAATGTTTGCAGTACACTACAGGTTACATCCTATGGGACCTAGTAAAGTGATATGAAACACATTTTTGTTCTTTAAGGTTTCAGATAGTACATTACAGGCAATTTTAAATGCCTGTAATTTAAGGTCTCAGGTGTTATAAAAAAAAAAAGACTGCAAATGGCTTTAAAATAGAGATAGATACATACACATGTCTATTAGTGCTGCGGAATCTGTTGCCGCTCTATAAATGTATATACAGACATATAAACACATAAATACATATGTATACATATATAGACATATATATATATATACAGGAAACCCTCAGTTTACGCCGGTGTTAAGTTCCAGAAGGAATGGTTGTAAATCGAAATCGTTGTAAATTGAAACCCAGTTTATAATGTAAGTCAATGTTAAGTGAGGCAGATAGGTTCCAGGCCCCTCTCAAAATTGTCATAAGTAACACCTAATACATTATTTTTAAAGCTTTGAAATGAAGACTTTAAATGCTAAACAGCATTATAAACCTAATAAAATAATCACACAACACAGAATATATAATTAAACTAAGTTAAATGAACAAAAACATTTGCTAAACAGCATTATGAACCTAATACAATAATCACACAACACAGACTTCACTTGCATTTTTCTGCAAACAGTTCTTTCTATGCATTCCAATCTGGACTGATTTATAGACAGGAAGATCTTGTTCCTATTTACAGTAAATATCTTACATTCCAATGTTCTGCACAAAGGGAATATGTTTTATGTATTTTAAATAGATATTCCTATTTATATATATATATATATATATATCTGTATATATTTAGACCTATATATAATCATGTATATATATATATATATATATATATGCGTGTGTATATATATATATATATATATATATATATATATATATGTGTGTGTGTGTGTGTGTGTGTGTGTGTGTGTGCAAATACCCATCAGATATATATTTAAATATCTCTTAAAGAATAAATAGAATGTATTCTGCTATGCGTAGAATATTAGATTATGAAATATGCAATATTATCTTCTTATGTTACGTTTTTAAATAAGCGAGATCGTGTTTGTGCGACTTGTGGGTGCTATTTTTTTTTTTTACTTTTTCGGCTCCATTGAAGTCTATGGGGGAATGCAATTTTGCATTTGCAACTTATCAAAGTATATTTGTTACCGTGACATTATGAACATGAGGGAGCAAACTTTTTACTTTCAACTCGTGAATCTCTGAGCACAAAAAATTACTTCTAGCAGTTTTAAAGAGTGTCAACTACTGCTCCACTCATAATTTAGCCCATAGCTGATATTTGTATGTAGGGTTGCTAGTTGTGCTTCATAAAAATACTGGAAAACCTATAGGTGACTGGATACGTGTCATAGCTGAGTTCACACTAGGGGGCCTATTATCAAATTTCAACTATGTTGCTTTCGCTGGCATCAATACGCTCACCAAACATTGCTGCAGCGGATCTGAATACGATCTCAATATTTTTTTTAAAAAGCCGTTAAAAACACGCGCGTCAAGTATGGTGCGAAGAGCATCGGACTGGTGTTAACTAACAGTCATCGTTGTCACGGTTATTCGGGTTTTTCCTCCCAACTTTATTTATACCATTTCATTACTGTTCATGAACAAGCACATTTCTCTAAAGCTATATATACGTGTGTTATGTCAGAAATCTTTTGCAAACATATTTACATGTCCCTAAGTTCCATTTTTTGTTCTAAACAATGTTGTCTGTCATATTTCTGTGTTTATTTATACCACTATATGTATATATTGTAAGTGTATTATTATTCTTAGCAGGAATAATTGCAAATATAACATCTAATCAGAGTATCATATGTATTTATTTGCAATCAATGGATATTTTAAAGGGATAGGAATGTAAAAATTTAAGTTGCATGATTCAGATAGAGCATGTCATTTTAAAACACTTTAAAATTCACTTCTATTTTCAAATGTGCTTTGTTCTCTTGGTATCCTTGTTGGATTAGAATACGCACATATCCTACACAAGAGGGAGCTAGCTACTATATAATTGGTGCCTTCACACATTTGTCTCTTGTGATTGGATAAATAGATGTGTTCAGCTAGCTGCCAGTAGTGCAATGATGTTCCTTCAGCAAAGGATATCAAGAGAATGAAGCAAATTTGATAATAGAAGTAAATTTGAAAGTTGTTTAAAATTGAATGTTCTATCCAAATCATGAAAAAATATTTTGAAGTTTCCTGTCCCTTTAAGAGCTGGGCCAGTTTACTCTCTGCACCTCACTAATCCCTCCTGATTACAATCTTAAGATTCTATTGAATCAAACATCAAATTGAATTTTAAAATCATTGTCTAAAATATTATACTGTGTTGTCCAAATGTCAGCATCAATGTTTATCTTTAATACTAATTTCACATATACATATTTGCAAAGTATATTATATAATGTAACAAATGGCACTTAGAAGTTCTGTGAAATAAATGTGATAACAAAAATCATAAAAGGAAAACCAAATAAAGTTCTGAATCAAGGATATGTCTGTGTCCTCTGGATGAGTTTTTCAGCTTGTTAGCATTCCTCAGTGAGATCCCATAAAAAAGGAAACAGAAAATTGCAACATAGTGTGAATCTGTAATGGCACTTTGAGGAAGTAGTTGTTTTGTAACAAATGACTACTCACATTTGTTGGAGCTTTCCACTAAGCTCAAGGATATGCGCACTCCCACTTTATACTGATGGGAAAACAGTACACTAGGCAAAACTTGGATACAAATTTATTTTAAAATATATAAAAGCGTCACATAAGCCTTGATAACACCACAATGTAAGGGTACAAAAGCAGATATGCTGTAACAAATGCTTCAAATCGCCAAACTTGCAAAGAGGTAAATGGATCAGCAGGAGTGTGACCGCTGAAACCAAAACCTTTTTAGTAGCAAGACAATAGCGCTAAGCCCCCAGGTGTCCTGGCTAGTGTAGAGACGCAATAAAACTCAATATAGAACAGTTCAGTTCCGACGTATGTTTCGCTGGTATGCTTTGTCAAGGAATGTTAGTGCGCATGTCCAAGAGTCCTTTTAAACAATCCATTGATGAGTTTCTGCCAGGTTTGTGGTTACATCCTCCATTTTGGAAGTTGGCATTTAGGTAATTTGTCATTAAACAACTAGTATGTTTTTCAACTTCTTTCAGTTTTATACATTTTGTTGATATATGCATAGATGTTAAGATGGATAACCAGAATTGGGAAATTATGCATTATAATGTTATAGCATTATACATATATGCAAAACTTCAAAAAGCATAATCACATTGTGCCTGCAATTAGTGTCTATACTGATGATATATGTAGGTATTTGTTTTCTTTAACCCCTTAATGTGAAGGTATTAGTTATATATATATATATATATATATATATATATATATTTTGTGATGTTACTGACTATATGTCCTACGGACCATAATTAAACTACTAGCCTTATCATAAACCTAGTTGTGTTTAATACTGGACACCTGGCAACGTTAGCTGCAAATGATAAACATATCTCACACACACAAATTAATGATTTACCTGCTAGATAGATCACACATTACAGGACTAACCCTTTCCCTAGCATAATAACACACACACATACATTAATTTTTCCCCTGGCAATCTATATGTAACACATGTGTATATATATATATATATATATATATATATATATAAAACTATTTGACTATTTGTGCTCTATGGCTTTCAGAGGTTCAGTGCAGTTAGTAAGGGTCTCCTTGAGATCTTCCCCATTAGACACACCAAGCTCCGGTAACCCAGCCAACATCCTGCCGCACCAAACTAAAGATAACTGGCTATAAACCCAAGTTAAACACTGGACAATTAAATTACACAAAAGAGAGAAAGTATGGGGGCTTGCAGCACTAATCCCTACTCATAAAACATAGCCTTTATTAATATATTAAAATCATTAACAGAAGGTAATATCACATCTAATCACCCTGCTCAAATAACCCCCTCCCACTGGGTAAGAAAATAAACAGAAATAGTTAAAAAAAGAAAGCATCACACTAATCCCAAATAATCCTGACCAATAAACTCGAACCTCGGCATCAGGTGGGATAGTGGAGAGGCAAGTTGTAAAAGATAGTACAGCAACACCTGCCACCAGGAACCAAACTTGCTGCTACGTTGAGAAGCTTTGACTGGCAAATAAACAACTTCCGGTTCTACAGCAATCTGTGCTTCCAGCACGCTGCTCCCTTACACATTAGCTCAGAGTGCGCTGGTTACCATAGTAACAAGTAACAGCCTACCCAGATCTAGTTGCTATAGTAAATGGTTAACCCAAAGCCCTATAAGTGTATTAAATAATTTATTACAGCTTCCATTAATGATAACATTAATTTAAAACAATAGAAAATTATGCAAATAACAATCATTATTGTTATATTTATAAAATATAAGGTTTTGTTATGATGAAACCTATAAGTGTGTTGGAATCTAATTTTAAACAAATTAATATTTTTAATCAGTCCTAGCTGCTTTAATTTCTGAGTAATGCTGTATAACTTTATATGCAAATATATGCTAATAAGGACAATCAGTCTTTTTTCCCCCAAGAAACGTGGTGCTCCTAACTATAACTCTAGTCTCTAACCACTAGTATGTAACCTCCCTAACCCTGATCACTAACTCTAGCACTAACCCTATATCTAAGCCAAGACTAACCTAAATCCCCTCATCCAATCTTCAACTCCAAACCCTAACCCAAACCTTCCAACCATCTGAAATCCTTCAAGATTGCCGCAGCTGCTTGGCCAGGGCCAATAACACACCCCTATCACATCCACAGTCTACAATGTACCTCAAACACTCACAACATGCCTTGGTGAAGCTGGCCTGGACTGCTGTCCCTCCGGCTGGGCCCACAAAACATCAGTGGGACAGCACCTACAAGTTCTCTAACGTCCTGGAAAGTCTCAGTATAATGTTTGGAAGGTAAACCTCAATCTCTATCCTAAATAGTTTATGACCCTAGCCCAAATCCTACTCCCGCCTGCTCTATCCTCCCTCCTCTGTCATCCCTGCTTCATGTTACCTCCTTTATGCTTCCTGCTCTATCCTGTCAAGGTATCTGAGTATTATTAAATAATATAGACATATATATTTATATTATTTAATAAATCTATGGTTGTGTACACCAAATAATTAATTTCATTGGTAAAACTCCAAATGTCACTGTATGTAAACCAACCCCCTCCTTCCTAATTACAATGCATCCAGGTGAGAACAAAGAAAAGACATTTGGTCATGAAGTCAAGCAATTTGTTCCAAAGAGATGGCTATCTATATTTTGGGTATTGCAAATCTTAAATCAGACATGAAGATTCCCTTTCCTGATTAACAGGACATCTGAGAACAAGATTATCAGATAGATGACCCCATGCAGTGATATACAGACACAATGTCTGAGAAATCACTGGATCTTTCTTTTAGGCTTAATGAGATTCAAAGAACCAGTTCTTAGCTGAACAGACAATTTCAAAGGAAACAGTCTTATGCACATAGGTGCTAAATTGTCCCTGTTGTATTAAATCAACATCTGTGCTGACCAGCAAAAACACATGTTTTACATTGTAACTCTTGGGTTCATTTTTTAAATACAGCCTGCATAATTTAAATACTATATAACAATGTGTAATCTGCTGTGTTTTTATATGAATATAAGTAAATACTCAAATGAACATTTCTAACAACATTATTTCTTTCATTTCAGGCACCTAGGCCTATATTTGGAGTTTGGCGGTAGCCGTGAAAACCAGCGTTAGAGGCTCCTAACGCTGGTTTTAGGCTACCGCCGGTATTTGGAGTCAGTCAAAAAAGGGTCTAACGCTCACTTTTCAGCCGTGACTTTTCCATACCGCAGATCCCCTTACGTCAATTGTGTATCCTATATTTTCAATGGGATCTTTCTAACTACGGTATTTAGAGTCGTGGCTGAAGTGAGCGTTAGAATTCTAACGACAAAACTCCAGCCGCAGAAAAAAGTCAGTAGTTAAGAGCTTTCTGGGCTAACGCCGGTTCATAAAGCTCTTAACTACTGTGCTCTAAAGTACACTAACACCCATAAACTACCTATGTACCCCTAAACCGAGGCCCCCCCACATCGCCGACACTCGATTAAAAATTTTTAACCCCTAATCTGCCGACCGCCACCTACGTTATCCTTATGTACCCCTAATCTGCTGCCCCTAACACCGCCGACCCCTATATTATATTTAGTAACCCCTAATCTGCCCCCCACAATGTCGCCGCCAGCTACCTACACTTATTAACCCCTAATCTGCCGTCCGCACGCTGCCGCCAGCTACATTATAGCTATGTACCCCTAATCTGCTGCCCTAACATCGCCGACCCCTATATTATATTTATTAACCCCTAACCTGCCCCCCACAACGTCGCCGCCACCTACCTATAATAATTAACCCCTAATCTGCTGACCGCAAAGAGCCGCCACCTACATTATAGCTATGTACCCCTAATCTGCTGCCCCTAACACCGCCGACCCCTATATTATATTTATTAACTCCTAATCTGCCCTCCCTAACATCGCCGACACCTAACTTCAATTATTAACCCCTAATCTACCGACCGAATCTCGCCGCTATTCTAATAAATGTATAACCCCTAAAGCTAAGTCTAACCCTAACACTAACACCCCCCTAAGTTAAATATAATTTAAATCTAACGAAATAAATTAACTCTTATTAAATAAATTATTCCTATTTAAAACTAAATACTTACCTGTAAAATAAACCCTAATATAGCTACAATATAAATCATAATTATATTATAGCTATTTTATGATTTATATTTATTTTACAGGTAACTTTGTATTTATTTTAACCAGGTACAATAGCTATTAAATAGTTAAGAACTATTTAATAGCTAAAATAGTTAAAATAATTTCACAATTACCTGTAAAATAAATCCTAACCTAAGTTACAATAAAACCTAACACTACACGATCAATAAATAAATTAAATAAAATACCTACAATTACCTACAATTAAACCTAACACTACACTATCAATAAATTAATTACATACAATACCTACAAATAACTACAATGAAATAAACTAACTAAAGTACAAAAAATAAAAAAGAACTAAGTTACAAAAAATAAAAAAATATTTACAAACATCAGAAAAATATTACAACAATTTTAAACTAATTACACCTACTCTAAGCCCCCTAATAAAATAACAAAGACCCCCAAAATAAAAAAATGCCCTACCCTATTCTAAATTACAAAAGTTCAAAGCTCTTTTACCTTACCAGCCCTGAACAGGGCCCTTTGCGGGGCATGCCCCAAAGAATTCAGCTCTTTTGCCTGTAAAAAAAAACATACACTACCCCCCCAACATTACAACCCACCACCCACATACCCCTAATCTAACCCAAACCCCCCTTAAATAAACCTAACACTAAGCCCCTGAAGATCTTCCTACCTTGTCTTCACCTCACCGGGTATCACCGATGCGTCCTGGCTCCAAAATCTTCATCTAAGCCCAAGCGGGGGCTAGACATCCATCATCTGACGGCTGAAGAAGTCCAGAAGAGGCTCCAAAGTCTTCATCCTATCCGGGAAGAAGAGTAGATCTGGACCGGCAACCATCATCTTCCAAGCGGCATCTTCTATCTTCATCCGATGAGGACCGGCTCCATCTTGAAGACCTCCACCGCGGACCCATCTTCTTCCAACGACAACTTCCCGACGAATGACGGTTCCTTTAAGGAACGTCATCCAAGATGGCGTCCCTCGAATTCCGATTGGCTGATAGGATTCTATCAGCCAATCGGAATTAAGGTAGGAAAATTCTGATTGGCTGATGGAATCAGCCGTCGGATGATGGATGTCTAGCCCCCGCTTGGGCTTAGATGAAGATTTTGGAGCCAGGACGCATCGTTGATACCCGGTGAGGTGAAGACAAGGTAGGAAGATCTTCAGGGGCTTAGTGTTACGTTTATTTAAGGGGGGTTTGGGTTAGATTAGGGGTATGTGGGTGGTGGGTTGTAATGTTGGGGGGGGGTATTGTATGTTTTTTTTTACAGGCAAAAGAGCTGAATTCTTTGGGGCATGCCCCGCAAAGGGCCCTGTTCAGGGCTGGTAAGGTAAAAGAGCTTTGAACTTTTGTAATTTAGAATAGGGTAGGGCATTTTTTTATTTTGGGGGTCTTTGTTATTTTATTAGGGGGCTTAGAGTAGGTGTAATTAGTTTAAAATTGTTGTTGTAATATTTTTCTGATGTTTGTAAATATTTTTTTATTTTTTGTAACTTAGTTCTTTTTTATTTTTTGTACTTTAGTTAGTTTATTTAATTGTATTTATTTGTAGATATTGTATTTAATTAATTTATTGATAGTGTAGTGTTAGGTTTAATTGTAGGTAATTGTAGGTATTTTATTTAATTAATTTATTGATAGTGTAGTGTTAGGTTTAATTGTAACTTAGGTTAGGATTTATTTTACAGGTAATTTTGTAATTATTTTAACTATTTTAGCTATTAAATAGTTCTTAACTATTTAATAGCTATTGTACCTGGTTAAAATAAATACAAAGTTACCTGTAAAATAAATATAAATCCTAAAATAGCTATAATATAATTATAATTTATATTGTAGCTATATTAGGATTTATTTTACAGGTAAGTATTTAGCTTTAAATAAGAATAATTTATTTAATAAGAGTTAATTAATTTCATTAGATTTAAATTATATTTAAGTTAGGGGGGTGTTAGTGTTAGGGTTAGACTTAGCTTTAGGGGTTAATACATTTATTAGAATAGCGGTGAGCTCCAGTCGGCAGATTAGGGGTTAATGTTTGAAGTTAGGTGTCGGCGATGTTAGGGAGGGCAGATTAGGGGTTAATACTATTTATTATAGGGTTAGTGAGGCGGATTAGGGGTTAATAACTTTATTATAGTAGCGGTGAGATCCGCTCTGCAGATTAGGGGTTAATAAGTGTAGGCAGGTGGAGGCGACGTTGTGGGGGGCAGATTAGGGGTTAATAAATATAATATAGGGGTCGGCGGTGTTAGGGACAGCAGATTAGGGGTACATATCGATAATGTAAATAGCGGCGGTTTACGGAGCGGCAGATTAGGGGTTAATAATAATATGCAGGGGTCAGCGATAGCAGGGGCGGCAGATTAGGGGTTAATAAGTGTAAGGTTAGGGATGTTTAGACTCGGGGTACATGTTAGAGTGTTAGGTGCAGACGTAGGAAGTGTTTCCCCATAGAAAACAATGGGGCTGCGTTAGGAGCTGAACGCGGCTTTTTTGCAAGTGTTAGGTTTTTTTTCAGCTCAAACAGCCCCATTGTTTCCTATGGGGGAATCGTGCACGAGCACGTTTTTGAGGCTGGCCGCGTCCGTAAGCAACTCTGGTATCGAGAGTTGAAGTTGCGTTAAATATGCTCTACGCTCCTTTTTTGGAGACTAACGCAGCCATTCTGTGGACTCTCAATACCAGAGTTATTTTAAAGGTGCGGCCAGAAAAAAGCCAACGTTAGCTACGCGGGTCGTTACAAACAAAACTCTAAATCTAGCCGCTAGATATAATTGGTATTTTAAATAATATTCTATGTGTTTTATACACTCAAAAAGAAATATACAGATGTGAAATATTAATCTGTATGGGATAGTAGTCCAATGTAGACATAATTGTGTGAAAACCACATATATTTGCTGATCTCAAGGTATGTATGTGATGTTGAGGGAATGGCTGAAGAAAGAAATTGAATCCAGGATGAAGATATTGTAGTCCTTTTTGAATTGTTTCATAGAAAATATGGTTTTAAACGCATATTATATATTATAAGTGGAATATATTCACATGTGGTCTTAAAATGATCAGAAAAAATGATACTGTGTGACCCATGTGTATTTGAACATGTAACTTATTAATGCTAGGAATTATAATGTATTGAATAATAACAAAATAAGTAGATATTTGGAATGTAGCAGTGATTGATGGTGATACTGTATTTGCTGGTTGTCTGCTGCCCCCTAGGGGATTGGAATGGTATGACAGCCAAATAAATTGTCTGTTAAAAACATATGCAAACCCGAGTAGCCAATCAAATGTTTCGACTCGACGGGCCAGTCTATGCTCAGCTTCCGTAGGGCCTCCCATATCGTTTCACCAATGATTAAGATATATAAGCTGAATGCAAGAGGAGAAAGGAGGCTGACTGAACTTTTTGCTAAGGCTGGTGACTGAAAACTTGCTGCGTTGGAATACAGTAATTTTTAAGCAAATTGGGCTACTTCTTTTGATCCATATTGCAAATACCCTTATGTTCATATGAGGTGAAACAAGAAAATACTTGCGAAGGATTGAAACATTTATTGGTTCAAGTTGTTGATGTATGATTGTTCTATGTTTTAATATTTAAATCAAAGATATTTAGTAACTATAGTAAAATAGCAGATTTAAAAGAACAATTTGTATTTTAACCTGTATAGTGTTAAGCTTGTCTTTTGTATGCTAAGTAATTTACCTTTGCAAATATATACCTATATTTTAGAATTTACTTTATTGCTGCTAAAGAATTTATTTCATCTCAGATAACTTAGCATAGAAATTGACTGGTAAAGTGTGTTGTTCTATTGTTTAACTAAGCACTGTTAAAGATAGTGGCTCATATCTTGGTACCTCATTGTGGTATTTTAATGAAAATCAATTGCAAATAAGGTTAATAAATAAGGCAACTTTTATGATCTTTGCATAGCATATTATAACAGTTTAAACGTCTATAGTTTGATTCAGATCTGGGTCTTTACAAATATATTTCAATGTGTCTATAAATTTTAACTAATATAAAGAATTTAGGAATTTACATTAATTTTATTGTTTTGGTATATGCATTTTTATTGGGGGTTTATTTTAAAGAATAATTATTAAATATATTGTATTATAACCCGGCCATATACTGACAATCCTCCCTATTCCATGCTGCCTGCTCTATCCTCCCTCCTCTGTCATCCCTGCTTTATGCTACCTTCTCCATGCTGCCTGCTCTATCCTCCTCCTCTGTCATCTCTGCTTCATGCTCCCTCATCCATGTTTCCTGTTCTGTCCTCCCTCCTTCATGCTGCATCCTCCCTCCTTCATGCTGCCTCCTCTGTCTTGTCTGCTCCCTGCTGCCTCCTCCCTCTGCAGGGTCGGCTCTGAGTATGTCTGTGTGGGGGGGCTGTCTGTGTGTGTGGGGGGCTATCTGTGTGTGTGTGTGGGGAGGGCTATCTCTGTGTATGTGTGGGGGCAGGCTATCTGTGTGTGGGGGGGGCTGGCTATCTGTGTGTGTGGAGGGCTGGCTATCTGTGTGTGGGGGGGCTGGCTATCTGTGTATGGGGGGGGCTGGCTATCTGTGTGTGGGGGTGCTGGCTAGCTGTGTGTGTGTAAGGGGGCTATCTGTGTGTGTATGTGTGTGGGGGCTGTGTGTGTGTGTGGGGGGGATATTTCTCTGTGTGTGGGGGCTGTGTGTGTGGGGGGGGCTGTGTGTGTGGGCTGTGTACTCTTGTGTATGTATATCGGTCTGAGTGTGTGGATGTATGTATATATAAGTATCTCTGTGTGTGTATTATATCTGTGTGTTTGTGTGGTACAGTGCATTGCCCCATTTCTTTTAAGTATTTTTTTGTTCATTGGTAGAGGCCCGCTCTGTCATTCTGCCTAGGGACCTGCACTTGCTAGGGCGGCCCTGGCATCTCTGCAATATTCTTGTTATCATAAGAAAACACATAAAAATAAGGCCAAATTCAACTCAAAAGTTTCTAATTGTCAGCATAATTCTTCATTATATACTTAAATCGTTGTTCCAATAGTACAAATGGTATATTGCAATATATACAATGTTATAGTGCTCCACTTTAGTGGATTTATGTGTTTTTTTATTTAAAATGTTGTGCATTACCTTAGATGATTTTTCTCCCATTGTTTTTTTAATTGTAAAATAGGTGTGGGGCAGAGATTTGGGTGGGGTCGGAGCGGAGATTGGGTGGGGTTGTGGGCGGAGATTGGGTGGGGATGGGGGCGGGGTTGGAGGCGGGGAGAAAGGGTGCCCTATTTTGTGATCCTGCCTTGGGCCCCGCAATGACTAGTTCCGGCCCTGTCCCTCTGTCCAGATTATTATTTTATTTTTTGCAAAGTAAATATACAAACATATATATTTTGTATATGGAGACTGAGAGGAACAAAAAAAAAAAAAGATCAAAGAAGCTAAGCAGAGGGTTTCTGTTTTGTATCTGAGGTTACAAGAAAACAAGAGATAAAGTCAACAATGTCAATAAAATTGTATATAGGCACCTGTTTTTAATGTATCTATCTCTTATTGTATAAATATTTACTGTGCACATGTGTCACAACAATCCAAAACAAAACGTCATTGTAGACTCCAGACTGCAAGGTGATTTAGAGATTTGCTTAAAGGGACAGTAAACAGCCTGAGACTTTAGAATCTCAAAATTTAGTTTTAAAGGGACATGAAACCCAACATTTTTCCTTCATGATTCAGAAAAAGAATACATTTTAAACAGATTTCCAATTTACTTCTATTATCTAATTTGCTTAGTTCTCTTGATATCCTTTGTTGAAAAGTATACCTAGGTAGGCTCAGAAGTCGGGAGCTAGATGCTGATTGGTGGCTTCACAAATATGCCTTTTTTTATTGGCTTATTGATGTCTTCAGCTAGCTTCCGGTAGTAAGTAAATTGGAAAGTTGTTAAAATTGTATTCTTTTTCTGAATCATGTAAAGGCAGTTTTACTAGACGGAGGAGGAAGGAGGGAGTTTCAGAGGAGGGAGCATGGAGTTTTAAACGATTTGAAAAAGCAGGAATGTAAGCTTATGACCCGGACCATCTTTGGTTCAGCATCTGGGTACAGCTTGCTGATTGGTGGCTAAATGTACCCACCAATCAGCAAGCGCTATCCAGGGTTCTGAACCAAAAATGGGTCGGCTCGTAAGCTTACATTCCTGCTTTTTCAAATAAAGATAGCCAGAGAACGGAGAAAAATTGATAATAGGAGTAAATGAGTGAGTTGCTTAAAATTGCATGCTCTGGGGACGAGTTTTTATATTGCGGGCGGACATGATCCGCTGTAGCGGATCATGTCCGCCCCACATCAATAAATGCCGACAGCATACGCTGTCGGCATTTATCATTGCACAAGTATTTCATGTGAAATGCTTGTGCAATGCTGCCCCCTGCACATTTGCTGCCAATCGGCTGCTAGCAGGGGGTGTCAATCATCCCGATCGTATCTGAAAGGGATGATTGCTGTCCGCCACCTCAGAGGTGGTGGACGAGTTAAGGAGCACTGCTCTTAAGACCACTAAAGCTCGCGTGGAAACAGCAACATACGTTGCTTTTTAATTCGGCCCCTCTATCTGAATCATGAAAGAAAACATTTGGGTTTAGTATCCCTTTAAGCTCCCCTATTAGGAGTAAAACTATTTTCTCGAGGGATACTTTAAACATTAACACTTACAGAAAGAAGTCCTGCAGTGTGAGTCAGTAAAATATCTTACCTGGGGGAGAGAAAGAAAAATATTTGTCATGTATAGGCCCAATAAATGCCAAATTGCTACACAACTTTAAAAAAAAGGTGTGACCATCTTATGTCATCAATATGGCACATAGGCCAATTTAAGGTCTTGAGTGCTATAGTAATGTGATATGAAAAGCTGACATATTAATAGCATAGTACCTGACTGATTCTATGCATGGGGGATAATTTAAACTGCTATTTTGTTTGAACAGTCAGCTAACAAACCATCATATCACGTTGTATGCCAAGTTTAAAGAATGCACTACTATAATATTTGTATTAGACCCAGTAAAGTGCAAGGGGTAGAATCAAACATAAATTAAAAGTATCTATAGCACCGAGCAATAGTAGGCATATTAGCTGGAGTTGGATACTAGTAGGACTAAGTACAATGATGTAGGTGACCAACAGCAAACAGATTACATATGCTCAGTCCTGGTAAATAAAGTAAATGGAACAAGAGGAACATTCTGGTTATCTTGAAAACATGGTGTGGCAGTATAAAATGATTATCCCCAACCCCAGATGTGTAGATAAAGAACCATTGTTACTAGCAACAGTGTTTAAAGGGACAGTCAAGTAAATATTAATCTTTCATCATTCAGATAGGGCATACAATTTTAAACAACTTTACAATTTACTTTTATCATCAAATTTGTGTTGTTCTCTTGGTATTTCTTTTAAATCTAAACCTAGGTAGGTTTAAACTGATGTCTAAACCTTTGTTTTTCACAGTTAAACAGTGCTAGTTCATTTGTGCCATATAGATAATATTATGCTCACTCCTGTAGAGATATTTATGAGTCAGCACTGATTGGCTAAAATGCAAGTTTGTCAAAATAACTAAGATAAGAGGTGTGGTGACATAGCAATTAATGACCACAAGTGGCAGTCTGCAGAGGCTTAGATACAAGTTAATCACAGAGGTAAAAAGGATATTAATATAACTGTGTTGGTTTGCCAAACTAGAGAATGGGTAATAAAGGGATTATTTATCTTTTTAAACAATACAATTTTTTAACTGCCACAATAAATGAGTAGTCTGAAGATGATGACTATTTCCATCTCTTATTCTTTAGAGTTCCTGAGAATTTATATATTTTTTTTTGCTTTGTCTTGTTTTAAAATGGGACTTTGCTGAAATGTATTTTACATACATATAAACACCAATGTGTCCATTTATGCACTATAATTATAATAAAGAAATAGTGTGAGCTAAAAAACCCATTCATTGACTATAAACTAACACAGAAAACTCTCAAGAGTGAGATGTGACAGAGGATATGCTCTTTATAATAAAGATAACTGGAGCAATAATCACCATTAAACATAGGGGCCGATTTAACAGGGTCCAAATGGCTCTCCAGAAACGGCAGTTATGAAGCAGCGGTCTCAAGAATGCTGCTCCTTCCTTAACTAGTCTGCCGCCTCTGAGGCGGCGGAAAGCAATCAACCCAATCGGATACGAACGGGTTGACTGACATGCTAGCGGCTGATTGGCTGCGAAATCTGCAATGCTTATGCAATGTTAAATGCTGTCAGCATATGCTGCCGGCATTCAGCAATGTCGGGCTGAAATGATCCGCTACATTTGTTACTACAGATGCCTTGTAGCAGTAGCATTAATTACTACTTTATTTAAACTGAATTCAGGCATACTTAGATAGAGTGAGGATCCCTTCAGAAAAATAACCTTAAATCATGATTCAAGGCTGCCCTTAATTAAAGACGCGTTTCATACCTCCAATCAAGGGCAGGCTTGGGTTTATATATATATATATATATATTATTTTTTATTTTAAAAAACAAGCTTTATTGAGAATAAAATGTTTCACATCTTAAAGACAATATCAACATTGCTTTCAAATTAAACATTTTACATTTATATTCCTTAGTTTTGTCTCACTACAGTTTAATTCTTTTGAGCAAATATATTCAAATCAGGTGACTTTTAGTCTTCACGAAGATAGCAAGTCCATAGTTCTTTGAGCTTGTTATTTCTCTTTTTGTTTGAACAATATGTTTAGAATAATTTAAAAACTATCATTGAGTATAGTTATTATGAATACAACAGATTATATTTGACCACTAGTGAATAGTCCTGAGCTCGATTCTCTCAGAGCACGGAATCAAGACTAAACTAAAACCTGTTGTGACAGCATGCTCAAGTAATGAAGAAGGGGCTGGGGGAACAATGAAAGAAGGGATGTTTAAGGGGAAAAAATGGGGGGGGGGTATATAGTACAGGAAAGAGGATGTAGAATAAGATAAAGTAGAGCTAAATTTCCTTCACTGCCCACGTCAATAGCATCATTTCATGTATGTCAATTTTGTCTATTTTAAGGTAGTGGTATTTTTTGAGCCGTAACAAGTCCCCGACCCTGACCCTCCACTCCTGTACACTTGGTGTTTGTTGTTTCTTACAATACTGTGGAATAAGCCCTTTTGCCCTATTGAGCATTAAAAGGAATAGGAGATACCTGACTTCTCCATTCATTTTGGGCAGTTCATGATAGATTAAAAGGTTTGGTTTGGGAGGGTTGATGGTCTTTAGGATCTTCCCCATTTCCAAGAATGTCTCTTCCCAAAAGGATTGTATATGTGGGCATGTCCACCAGACCTGAAGGAGAGTACCCTCCTCACCACAACCCCTCCAGCACTCCCCATTTGTGTTTGAATATATTCTCCTAAGCCTTTGGGGGGTTAGGTACCACCTACTCAAAAATTTGTAGTGCCTATCGTGCATTCTGGCTGATACTGAGCCTTTTTTAGCTTTTTCGAAAATGTTTAGCTAATCTTTGATTTCTATGTTACACCCTAAGTCCGCCTGCCATGCCTCGACATAGGAAGGTTATGTAGATTCATCTTTTATTGACAGGAGTTAATATAGGAGAGAGATTGTGTAGGGTTATGAGGTGCGGCACAGAGGTTTTCAAAGGGTGTTTTTTGCCTATGCATTGCGTTTATTTCTTTATGTGTATTATAGTAGTGTGCAAGCTGTGCCACTCTATACCAGGATGCGAATAATTGGCTGTCCCATTCGGCCAGTCCTGCTTGCGTTTTCAGTTTACCCAAGTGTAGAATGTTGTGTATAGAGGACTCAGCTAAAGGATATGTGTTTCCCTGGACGTGTGGCCTATATTCTATTCCTATGTCTGGATTTTCTCATATCGGTGTCAAGGGTGAGTGAGGGGTAGAGATGTTTTTATCTACTCATAACAATTTATCCCATAGCGTGAACACCTCATCTATCAGTGGGTATTTTTTAATTAACTTTGGGCGGCACGCAGGAGTCACCCATACTACGGATCCTACATTTCCTCTCTGGAGGATCTCATTGTTGAGCTTTATTTGGTGCGAAGCGACAACATTCCACTATTCTCTGAAGGCCTATGGCTTTACGATATTCTTCTAGGAGTGGAACCCCAAGACCTCCTCTTTCCCTAGGAAGATAGACAATTCTCCTATTAATTCTAGGCTTTATTCCCTGCCAGATGTATGTCTCTATGGCTATTTGTATTTGGTGCAGTAGGTGTGATGCAGATGAGTTAGGGATTGTCTGTAAAATGTACAGGACTCTGGGCAAGATATTCATCTTGACCATGTTAATGCGTCCCAACCAGGAAATGCTCTTGTTTTTCCAGCTAGTAAAATCATGTATAATATCATCTCTTAAGCGCTTGTAGTTGAGTTCCACTAAGTCCCTCACTACAGGGGTAATGGTAATACCCAAGTATTTTAGTGTGTGAGGTGCTATTTTAATTGGGCAATTCTGTCTGAGGGAGTCCCAAGTCTTTTGGGGCTCTGTGATAAGGATTTCTGTTTTTGTTGGGTTTAATAGAAAGTTAGATACCAAGCCGTATTCTGCGAACTCCGTCAATGCCTCCCAAAGCGAGGGTACAGTGTCAGGTAGTGTCAAGAGTATATTGTCTGCATACATTGCTTCGTATCTTACTCACTAAGACCTCTATAATCAATGTGAAAAGGAGCGGCGACAGGGGACATCCCTGCCTCGTCCCGTTATTAATTTTAAATGTCTTAGAAAGTGTTCCATTCACTCTCACTTTGGCATTGTGTGCAGAGTATAATGAAAATATTCTGTTGGTGAAGTTAGGGCCAATGCCTAGCTTGGTTAGAGTGTGGCGCATAATTGACAAGTTAACCCGGTCAAACGCCTTTTCCGCGTCAAATGAGAAAAGTGCTAGGGGAATTGAGTTATTATGGGCATGGGTCATTTATTGAAGGACTTTCAGAGTGTTGTCTTGGGCTTCTCGTGCTGGGATAAACCCTACCTGGTCCAGCGAGACCAGCTGGGGGAGGAATCTATTTAGTCGATTGGCCATAATCTTTGCTCAGAGTTTAGTAGAGATATTGGGCGATAGTTTTTAGGTTTATTTTGAGGTTTGTCTGATTTGAAAATCACTGTAATGTGGGTCTCAAGCATGGTATCTGGTAAGAGCAGAGTTTCACCTAGCTGTTTACAAGGTGAGGTGCCAGTATGTCTGAGAAAGTTTTATAATACTTGACTCCAAAGCCATCAGGTTCTGAGCTTTTGCCTGATGGTAAGTCTTTGATTGCCCCAAGTATTTCCTCTATAGTGAAAGGGGTTTCTAGGTATTCTGAGTCTTCTTTTGATAATTTGGGCATGTAGACACTTGATAAATATTCCAATATAACCGAATCTGTGGGAGGTTGGGAGGCCAGCTCTTCCCTCCCCTCACTAGGAGTATGTAAATTGTATAATGACTCATAAAAGTCTCCATATATGTTGGCTATCGCAATGCCGTCTTCCTTGGATGCCCCATGCTTATCTACCATCTTGTAAACATATGATTTTATCCTCCTACACGCTATAGCCTGGGCTAAAAGTTTACCCCCTCTGTCACCCTGTTCAAAAAATTGTTGTCTGAGTATAAGTGCTTTTTTTGGTGTTCTTCTTGTAGGTAGTGTATAAGATTAGTTCTAGCCTGGGTCAGGGCATATCTGGGGTTTATATTTTTTATTTGAGTTTAGACTGCTGTCCAGCTGCTCCTCTACAGCCCAGAAGACATTCCTCATAGGAAATAGCAGGAATATCAATATTTGCTAACAAACTAATTCCAAAAGATCTTCTTGCTGAATATAGAATTAAATGAAATTATTTTTTTCATGAGGGGTAAGTCATTCAAAAAACTTTTTTAATCTGATGACTTAATATTTAAAGGGACAGTAAACTCAGAAAATGTGAATCAAATTTATCAAATGCCCTATGTATTCAGTATGCATTTAATTTGTTTTTACTAAATTTAGATTTTAAGTATTGAAAAACCTTTATATATAATGCCTCTGTGTATAACTGCTTGTTCGTCCATACCTTTGGTATATTTTTTTTCTTTTTAAAGTTTTACCACTTATCCAAAGGAAGACTTACCGATCGCACTGTTTTGGTGTTTTGTGCACGCGCAATTGCGTAAGTCTTCACCCTTGGATTTTCTGTTTAATCTGCGTATGCACAACTTTTAACATTCACAGTGCAATCCCAGTGACACAACAGATGCTAGTGTAGTGCACTGAATTAGCGTGGAGTAATACAGGCTTGTGTCTGATTTTTTTCACAAGTACGTATATTGGGTGGATGTTTTATAAGGAGCTCTCCAATAACTATGACCATATAATAACAAGATTTTTTTTAGCTGGTATGTGTGAGATCGCACTTTCTATTACATATGCGCATTTGCACATAGAAGCGACAACGCTCTGACAATACAACATCTTTGAAGGGACAGTCTACAATATAATGTTTCTTATTTTAAAAGATAGATAATTTATAACCCATTCCCCAGTTTTGCATAACCAACACAGTTATATTAATATACTTTTTACCTCTGTGATTATCTTGTATCTAAGCATCTTCTGACAGCCCCCTGATCACATGACTTTTTATTTATTATCTATTGACTTTTAGCCAATTAATGCTGTGTTGTGCTGACTCAAATAACTCTGTGGGCGTGAACACAATGTTATCTATATGGCCCACATGAACTAGCAGTCTCCTGTTGTGAAAAGCAAATAAAAAGCATGTGATAAGAGGCTGTCTGTAGTGGCTTGGAAACAGGCAGACATTTAGAGGTTTAAATGTTATAAAAGTATATTAATATAACAATGGTGGTTGTGCAAAGCTGGAGAATGGGTAGTAAAGGCATTATCTATCTTTTTAAACAATAACAATTTTAGTGTAGACTGTCCCTTTAACAAGCTTTAGGGGGAGAAAAAGAGGGCATGAATGACAACAACAGTGGGCTACACTAAGGGGCTATAACAACTTTCAAATAAGGGGGGAGGGAAAAGTACCAAAGAGTAATGGCTGATTGTAAAAAAGTAAGTTTAATTTGAATGTATAATATTGAACTTTTATAACGAAAAATTGATGCAGGTGAGTTTTATTTTCAATTATTAACACATGCAACCGTTACAAATGTATTTAATTTACTGACCCTTTAACCTATAATGCGGCCCCTTTTCTTGCATTGTGAGGTCTTTGAGCAGATAACTTGCTGCCCCAGTGAGCTTTATTGAATCAAAGCCACATCCATCCAAACAAATGCACATTTTCCTGTTCCTGTAACTGCAGTTTTTTTTTAATCTCTGTTAGAAATCTTGTATTGATCATCTTTAATGGAAATCTATGGTGCTTCAAATAAGCAGCATCATCTCTTTTTTGCTGATACATTTCTATTGATTTCTACATGCTTTGATAGACTGCAGGTTACCATAAATGATCTATTAAATATTTAATGCTGGAGTGTTATTTTTAGAGTTAGAACTATAAATGTCCTTGATACTGTTATTTGCTACTGACAAAATAAAATACAGGTATCCACTATTTATGACAGAAGTATCATCCATATGTTGTAATTTATGTACAAAACAACATGCATTTTTTACAGCTCATGCAGTTGTATTGCTGTTCATACCTGTCTTGCCCGTAATAATATAACAAACGTTCTCTATCTTGTTGCAGGAGTGCTACGTTGTAAGCAATGGAACAAGAGTGCAAATACAGTATCTACTGTATATTTGTTTTATCACCCTGATTCTTCATCAGAGCACAAACAGTTACCTATAAATGCTGCAGCATACATTCATAACAATTTTTTGTTGTTGTTGAGAAATTAGAAATTACAAACTTTCATGGTTTTCAGGCAAAGATCCAAAAAAATTAACAAGGTTCTCACATACATTTGGATGCTATTATGGGCTAGATTTATCAACGCTGAAGCGTACAGGGGCGCGTATACACGCCCCTGTACGCCTCAGCTCGCCTGTTACGGGGCAAAATTACCCTCAGGTAATTAACATTGCACATGAGCGCAATTTTGCGCTCGCGTGCAATCCCGCCCCCTGCCCGCGCACAGCCAATCACGCGCGGGCAGGAGCTGTCAATCTCCTCGGTCGGACTCGACCGAGGAGATTAAATTTCGCCACAATAGAGGTGGCGTAGATGTTAGGGAAGCAGCGGTCTTGTGACCGCTGCTTGATAAATCACGGCGAGCAAGTTCTTGAGAGAACTTGCTGCTGTAGGGGCTTAATAAATCTAGCCCTATATGGTTTATCATGTGATGCTACAAACTTGCACATACAACAAATGATTTCATTATTTTCACACAAAGATAAAAGGTTTCGCCCTAGATTACAAGAGAAATGTTATTGATAGTGTAGGGTGCGCTATCAATATCGCTGGCCGTGCTCAGAATAGTGTACAATCTGGTATTACAAGTCCATGGTAAAACAGAATTCACAGAGCATGTTTAGCTTAGCTGACATCTCTTTAGTGCGCCCTATACTTACGGTCATCTAAGCATTGCTCATATTACAAGTTTTGAGTTATTTTAGCAACACTGGAGACCTTGGGCTAGAATAAAAATATAACAAAATACATGTAAAACATTTTAAAATAAAGTATTATACTCATATGTATGTGTAAATTAATAAATATGTTTATTATTGAAATAAATGTATAACATTGTATATTTACAATTTTGCATTCTAACTTTTATGACTTATTATCTGAATTGGAAAATTGTTTACAATTGTGTGCTCTATCTGAATCATGAACATTTTATTTTGACTTTAGTGGTCCTTTAACGTCATTTTAAGCAACAATGGTGAACACACTGTGCTTTAAATATAAAGGGTATCCCATGTTTTGCTTTTAATCAAGAGTCAGTTATTACATTAAATTAAGAAAATTAGTTGTATATTATTTATTTGGCAATAGGAATGGGGTCAAGCAGGACAAGCTATCAACTCCTCTTCATTGTCCCTTTTCTGTGTCAACATCTGCAAAGGTTTTTACACTACAAGATGGACACTAGTTGCACATACATGAAACCAAACTAATCCAAATCTAATGGATTGTGCTTTCCTTTAAAATAATAAGACGTTAATATTGAAAATATCAATAAATTGACAAATTACAGGGTCAACCACAATGTTTCAGCTGGGGCCTTTTTGTTATGATAATAGCGGAGGTAACGTTTTACCTGATAAGGAGTAAAGCAATGATGAGTGTGTAAAACAGTGACGAAAAAGTATATAACATTTTAAAAGGTGACCCTTTATCACAATGTAAAGACTTTTTAAAATATATATATATATAGATATTATTTATGGTTATAAAATATCTAAAAATCCATACTTTTTATGTATTACCATAGGACCATAAGGATGCTAAAAATCCCCCAGAGAGGCCCATAGTATATAAAAAAAGAATTGACGCTGTCAAATTAATACTTAGTAAAGATCCTAATTACTGATGAACAACCTGATTTCATTTTTAGAGGAATATAATTAATCCTAGATACAAATTTAATCTTGTTTCATGGAAATTATTCTTTATAAATCATTTGCACGGCAATCGGCACTAGATTTGCACCCAGCTACTCCAATATTTATAAGGCTGCTTGGGAAGATCTTTTTATCTTTAATAATTTGTTTTGCGGTGCAAATCTAGTGTCCTATAATAGATACATTGACAATTTGTTTATAGTGTGTAATCATAATAAAGAGGATTTAGGGTGCTTTATGATTTTTTTTTATATCTTAATGACTGCCAGATTAAACTGAATGGAAATATAGTTAAAATTCAATTAGTTATTTAATTTTACAAATATATGTTGAAAATGGAAGGATTAAAATATTTATTTATGCATGTAGATGTCAATAATTATATTGAAATTAATATCTGCCTTCTGAAAACGTGGTTAAGGAACATACTAAAAGGACAACTATAAAGACTAAGATGGAATTGTAGTGACTTAGACATCTTTACTCATGTCAGTATATACCAGGTATTTAATACAATTTACTTATATTATTCTTTGAAATAACCTCCAATTAAAATGTATATACGAAACAATTGAAATTAATATTTATTCCTAAATTCTTGATTAGTTAAATTTATAAACACATTGAAATATATTAAGTAGAGACTAGATTATGAATCGACTATACACGCTTTTGCTGTTATAATATTCTTTACAAAGATCATAAAATATATACCTTTAAAATTAACTTTACTCACAATGAATCGCATTAAAATACCCCAAATAAAATACCAGAGTATGGACCATAAGCTTAACAGTGTTTATTTAAACAGTATAACAAGATAATTCACACAAATCTTATTGGATCTCAGTAGATTTAAGATAACTTTCAGACAAGTATAATTAAGCTACTTAGCCCACAAATGTTTCTATATAACTCAGATTAAAAACACCAGAAGTTGTATATATTATGAATGCAAACAGCCAATTTATATGCCAATATGTCTGACCTGAATTTACCTCTTATTTAGCTACAATAAGGCAAGTTCTAAAATATATATATATAGCAATATCTGTAATTAATTTATGATATTAAAATACAAAATTTTTCCTTAATATTAATATTTAATACTTGTATACTTATTACCCTTGATCTAATTAATATTAAATATAAGAATAAATCCTCCTTTCAAATCAGAACTACGATATAACTATAGTTTTAGAATTACAATAAAGGTTTTTTTTTTGTTAAGCACACCACAAAAGGACTGTTTAAGTAAGTATATTTAGCAGATTGAAGTATATTTGTTTTTGCAGCTCAAATATAAGCCAATATTATTGCGAGATGTTTATCCCAATCTTATTAGAAGCTATGTAAGTATATTTGGCAGACAGAAGCATATACAAATATGCCATGAAAGAGTGGACTTAAGTGGTTGGATGTGCACCATTACTTTTTGTTGTTTTGTAATTGTTTTGGTCACTTTGGTAGCACTCCCACAATATGTGTGTTAAGATTAAACAGTCCTTTTGTGGTGTGCTTAACCAAAAAAACCCTTTATTGTATTTCTTAAATAGGGAGCTGACCAAATCCCTCCCCTTTGGTTAATGCACGCCACCCAGCCCAGGTGTGTTCCAGATAAATATACTTAATAAGCTAGAAAGCTTCACACTGTGTAGACATGACTTGCTGCAGTGTGGAAACTGATTAGTGTAGGACCAGTCTAATATGGGACACCTTGTAATTGGTGACTGGCTTAGCAGAATATGAAAAATTTTGCAGCATAAATATAAGTCAATATTGTTGCGAGATGTTTATCCCAATTTTATTTGAACTATGTAAGTATATTTAGCAGATAGGAGTATATTTGTTTTTGCTGCTCAAATATAAGCCAATATTATTGCGAGATGTTTATCCCAATCTTATTATAAGCTATGTAAGTATATTTGGCAGACAGAAGCATATACAAATATGCCATGAAAGAGTGGACTTAAGTGGTTGGATGTGCACCATTACTTTTTATTGTTTTGTATAGTTTTAGAATACCTTTGTTTAAAATATTAAATATACAATTTATAGAGCAGTCATATACATCACCAAATAACCAAAGAGCTCAGTTCAGCTTTCAGAATTTCTTGTGGGTCATCTAAGAAGAATTTAGTCCACTATTGTAAGGATACAGGCCTCAAAATTGTTATCTTCCTTTGTCCAAGAAAGTGTCCCAAAATGGCAGAGAATATACTTGGCACAAAACCTGTGTAATTTTCTTTCCAAAAGTTATGCTTCTTTGAGTCTGTCCCCTGTTTTAGTGTGTGTATGTGGGTTCTTATGCAAGATAAAGAATCCCTCCTTTTCTTTAATCATTCCCACAAGATTTTGATAGGCCCTCAGGGCTTGTCTCTTTGATAGACTATTAACGGAGCTTATCCCTGATTGGCTCTGGGAATGTAAAAATCTCATAGGCTATTTGGGAAATGTATAGGCTCCAACAGTCAATTTGTTTGGTTGTCATACCAGTGTTAGTCCTATAGGGGGCGGCCGACAACCAGAAATGCAGTTTCAGCATCAATACTGCTACAGCTTAATATCTCACTTTAAAATGTTTATTCAATATACTATAATTTCTTGTATCAGCAAACAATGTGTCTGATGCACATGGGACTATATAGTGCTATTTTATCTAAGTATTTTAATATTTAACATGATATATTTCTCATAATATTTTAGAAGATGCCTTTAAAGTTGCATTTGATTATTATCCCATATTAATATAAATACAGCACATTCCACTTTCAGTACACCTCTTGCTGAGTGCACAAAAACATATGACACAATTTACAGCACCAACTACACATGAACTTGTCAGATGCCTAAAAAACAAAAAGAATGTTATTAATATTGAAATAAATTGGACATTTTAAATTGACTGTATATCTACTTATTAAATTCAGCAAATACTTTTCTAACATGCCACTGCTAGGCATTTTCTCTCAGATCCGCAAATATACATTTAAACTATTTATTTGGACAGTCTGAGGCATATCTTTAATGTTTGAAAACTATATATCTAATTTGTCTAAATTTCAAATCCTTAAGACTTCTAGGCTTTCAAAAATACATGGGTTAAGACATGTTAAAATCTTAACTCTCAGACTTTTCAACTTCCCATATTATCCTTCTTAGGCATAGACAATCTCCCAGATTCATATGTTCATATTTAATATGTGTCCGAATATATTTAAAGTATTTGAGTATCTTAAACTACATGAAAATTAGGCACAATTCCTTTATCTGAGATCTAGTTTCCCATGTCATACAGAGACTTAGAATGCCAGATTTACATCTAGATGATAAGGGCCATCTCCTCTGAGTATGTTTGAATATTTCATTATCAGTTCAGACTGAGCGACTGCTCCTTCCGGATGCCCTGTAAGTTTATTACCCCTCTTGGGCAGGAAACCCATATATGGGCATACACAATCGGAGGGCTCCATAATGCTAATATTTACTTTGAAGTGGCCCATTGGTCTTATCTATACAAAAGTCTAAATCCTTTGTTCTCTCCTGTGTAACCAAGAAGAAGGGGGGTTGGTCTGTTGTGGCTAAAGCCCACAAAACTCATGTCAAGGAAGACATTAGCTGACCTGAAATATCAAAATGTATTTGATATATATGTAGTTTATTTAATGCTATTCACAGGTAACCTGACACTCAACAATCTAACATTTAAAGAGAGTTTTCTTGTAAAACTATCAGGAACAGCATTGAAATATAGTCAGTATTGAGGCAATCAATATCAATAGAGGGAAAATTATAAATTATTAAGACAAAAGAGTATCCAAGTGTTTTTTTTAAAGAGAATAAAGTGGGGCCTATTATTTTGAATTTTATAGTAAGGAGTTGGCTCATTTTATAAATAAATATTGGGATATATTAAAGAAATATAGGGGCCGATTTATTAATGTGCCGATGGACATGATACGATGTAGCTTATCATGTCCGCTGCACATTGATAAATGCCAACAGCATACGCTGTCGGACATCGCCGCCACTAGACTAATAGGGGGACACTATCTATATACAGAGGTTTACACACTGACCATCAATGAGTTACAAACAGTCGGCTAGATTACGAGTTTTGCATTATGAGTAAAAAAGCAGCGTTAAGGCTCATAACGCTGCTTTTTCACTACCGCTGCTATTACGAGTCTTGTAGATACAGCTGTCCAGCACACTTTTTTGGCCGTACCGCAAATTAACTTACGCAATTTGCGTAAAGTCTTTTTTCAATGGGACTTCCATAGCGCCGATATTACAAGCATTTTTTTTAGGGGCCAAAAAGTGATCGGTACAGCCTATTCCGTAAGATTCGTAACGCATTCTAAAGTCAGAAGTTATGAGTTTTACGCTACAAAGCTGTAGCATAAAAATCATAACTAAAGTGTTAAAAAGTACACTAACACCCATAAACTACCTATTAACCCCTAAACCGAGGCACTCCCACATCGCAAACACTAAAATAAAATTATTAACCCCTAATCTGCCGCTCCGGACATCGCCGCCACTAGAATAAACATATTAATCCCTAAACCGCTGCACTCCCGCCTCGCAAACACTAGTTAAATATTATTAACCCATAATCTGCTGTCCCTAACATCGCCACACCCTACATTACAGTTATTAACCCCTAATCTGCCGCCCCCAACGTCGCCGCCACTATACTAAAGTTATTAACCACTAAACCTAAGTCTAACCCTAACCCTAACCCCCCTAACTTAAATATAATTAAAAGAAATCTAAATAAAAATTCCTATCATTACCTAAATAATTCCTATTTAAAACTAAATACCTGTAAAATAAACCCTAAGCTAACTACAATATAACTAATAGTTACATTGTAGCTAGTTTAGGGTTTTTTTTTATTTAACAGCTAAGTTTGTATTTATTTTAACTAGGTAGAATAGTTACTAAATAGTTATTAACTATTTACTAACTACCTAGCTAAAATAAATACAAATTTACCTGTAAAATAAAACTTAACTTGAGTTAATTAATTAAATAAATTACCTAAATTAAATACAATTACCTAAATTACAAAAACAAACAAACACTAAATTATACAAAATAAAAAACAAATTATCAGATATTTAAACTAATTACACCTAATCTAATAGCCCTATCAAAATAAAAAAAGCCCCCCAAAATAAAAAAAACCCTAGCCTAAACTACCAATAGCCCTTAAAAGGGCATTTTGTGGGGCATTGCCCTAAAGAAATCAGCTCTTTTACCTGTAAAAAAAAATACAAACAACCCCCCCAACAGTAAAACCCACCAACTACACAACCAACCCCCCAAATAAAAAGCTAACTAAAAAAACCTAAGCTCCCCATTGCCCTGAAAAGGGCATTTGGATGGGCATTGCCCTTAAAAGGGCATTTAGTTCTATTGCTGCCCAAATCCTAACCTAAAAATAAAACCCACCCAATAAACCCTTAAAAAAACCTAACACTAACCCCTGAAGATCTACTTACAGTTTTGAAGAGCCGACATCCATCCTCAACGAAGCCGGGAAAAGTCCTCAACGAAGCGGCAAGAAGTCCTCAACGAAGCCGGGAGAAGTCTTCATCCAAGCAGGCAGAAGTGGTCCTCCAGATGGGCAGAAGTCTTCATCCAGACGGCATCATCTATATTCATCCATCCGGCGAGGAGCGGGTCCATCTTCAAGACATCCGGCGTGGATGTCTTGAATACAGGTTAGTATTTAGTTTTAAATAGGAATTATTTAGTTATTAATAGTAGGTTTTCTTTAGATTTATTTTAATTATATTTAAGTTAGGGGATGTTAGGGTTAGACTTAGGTTTAGGGGTTAATAACTTTAGTATAGTGGCGGCGACGTTGGGGGCAGCAGATTAGGGGTTAATAAATGTAGGTAGGTGGCAGCGATGTTAGGGGCAGCAGATTAGGGGTTAATAATATTTAACTAGTGTTTGCGAGGTGGGATTGCGGAGGTTTAGGGGTTAATATGTTTATTATAGTGGTGGCGATGTCTGGAGCGGCAGATTAGGGGTTAATAAGTATAATGTAGGTGTCGGCGATGTCGGGGGCAGCAGATTATGGGTTAATAAGTATAAGATTAGGGGTGTTTAGACTCTGGGTTCATGTTAGGGTGTTAGGTATAAACATAAATTTAGTTTCCCTATAGGAATCAATGGGGCTGCGTTACGGAGCTTTACGCTGCTTTTTTGCAGGTGTTAGACTTTTTTCAGCCTGCTCTCCCCATTGATGTCTATGGGGAAATCGTGCACGAGCACATACAACCAGCACACTGCTGACTTAAGCAACGCTGGTATTGGAGTGCGGTATGGAGCACAAGTTTGCTCTACGCTCACTTCTTGTCTTTTATAAAAACCTGTAATACCAGCGCTGTAGGTAAGTGAGCGGTGACAATAACGTGCAAGTTAGCACCAAACCCCTCATAACGCAAAACTCGTAATCTAGCCGAGTGACTTTTCCAATGATAAAGATCTGGTAATAGCCATCTTGTGGACATTGCATTTGGAATTTCCCAAAAAGTATGAAGTATACGATCATATGATCTTACTATTGCTGCTAATTTTATTGCCAATATTTTTATTTTAATGCGTCTCTTATTTTAATGATTTTAAACCACCGGTGGTTTTTTCTTTCTTTTTATTTTGTGAAATTTGCATTTAATAAGTTTTATATAAGATAAGCATAGAATAAATTGTATCTTTATATTATATCCTGGATGATGCTGTTGCTTTTTTAGCGCACTTTTTGATTGTACATATTTTTTTAGAAAAGTTGTAGAGGCTTTTCTTTTTCTGAGTTTGCTAACACATCAGGGGGTGAGGTAGGTTTGACCTCTTGTTTCTTCTCACTATCCTCGTTACTCTCATCTTCCTAGTTTGAGTATGCTGACCAACCACAGCTAAGTTTTATAAAACTTGCTAATTGTAGATTGAACATAATTTGTTCGCAAATAGCAGACTGAACATAATCTTTATTTTGCTGTTTATTATTATCAACAATAAACTGTGTAATTGTATAAATCACAATCCCTTTGGTCTGAAATCATTTGTTATAACCCTAGAACAACAGATTCCTTGCACACATACTTATGGAAGATGCAGTTCCAGTAAAAAGTCTCCATAAAACGCACTGCTTCTTATTAAAACAATGTCTCCTAAATTCTCCCCTTGCCTATCCCTGTTTCTCCACAAAGTGTTGATAGCATGCCAGGGCCAAGGCAGCCACTGCCTGACTAGATCTGCAAAGCAGTTTCTACAGCAAAGCCTGCAATGTCATTGCACTATGTCATGTGCATTTCAGAGGCAGTGTCCACGGGCTTTTGACACAGTTGCAAGAGGTCATCATGTACTAAGCAATTCTTTCCCTATAATTTTGCAGAATCTGTTTCTTCTTTGTTTCATACATATAAATGTGTATTATCTTATGACTATAATTTTTTACAAACAAATCATTTTGGGGTGAAGCTTATTCGTGGTTTTCATTAACCTTGTTTGCATTCACATCTCTTTTATTTGTGTTTTTGTTTTTTTTCCTGGCATAAGCGGGTGCAGTGGTCCATGTAATAGCACAGTGCTCAATAAAATGCAAATGTCATAAAATACATTCTGTTCAATATAATAATTTTGAGGATAGATAGACCTGCAAATTGCACTAATAAAAGGCTTCCCTGCATTAAGATTGTACACATTCTGCATACGCTTATGTATTAGTTGGCTTTTATGGGCCTCCTCCAGCTCTTGGGCCCTGGTGCCACTGCACCTTCTGCACCATTTGTAGGTCCACTCCTAATTGTCATGTAATCAGCACTGTCCAGCATAACATACTTGTAACCTTAACTTAGGAATTCTTTAGAAAACAGACACAAATATTTTTATGGCGTCTCTGTGAAGCTGGTAGGTGTACAACACTAACCCCAAGGTATTTACAGAACCTGATGCAAGCCTTTAAGAGCAATCAAACTTGACATAGTTGATTGACAACAGTTTTAACCAACACCAAGATCTGGGGTCATTAACAGGATAAATACCCTTTGTAAAGGAACATAGTTGTATAAGTAATAATGCCTTGGAGCAATAAAGAATAGAAAATGCATGGGGTTTGATATGAAAATGTTCTGTACGGCCTAAAGACTTTATTGGACTACCTTGCAGGTAAATTAGGTGTGCCTGTGCAAAAGTTATGCTAATGGAATAAATTCAGGACTTTCTTTAAAGAGACAGTCTAGACAAAATTACATTTTCATGATTCAGATAGGGCGTGCAATTTCAAACAACTTTCCAATTTACTTGTATCATCAAATTAGCTTTGTTCACTTGGTATTCTTTATTGAAAGCTAAACCTAGGTAGACTCATATGCTAATTTCTAAGAGCTTGAAGGCCACCTTTATCTCAATGCATTTTGACAGTTTTTCACAGCTAGACAGCATTAGTTCACGTGTTCCTTATAGATAACATTGTACTCACTCCCGTGGAGTTATTTATGAGTCAGCACAGATTTGGTTAAAATTCAAGTCAAAAGAACTGAAATTAAGGGTCAGTCTGCAGCGGCTTAGGTACAAGGTAATTGTAGAGTATATTAATATAATTGTGTTGGTTATACAAAACTGGGGAATGGTCAATAAAGGGATCATCTATTTTTTTTTTTTTAAAACAATAACAATTCTGGAGTAGACTGTCACTGACAATGCAAGGGCCATTAAAGTTGGGGGTGAATCCTCTTATCCCCCTCTACCCAAGATGGGCTGGTTTAGGAAACTGGGTTGTTTTTTCCATATATATTGTGGGGAAAATTACACAACAAATTGAGATTTGCTGGAGAGCCTTTTTTTATGAAAGTGTGTGAGTGACTCAGGATCTAAATCTCAATGCCCCTTGAGTGGGCAAACGTATACATTTGCTGGATTGTGAGTAGATTGTAAAGGCTTTCTGTTTTAATCATTTTTCTTTTAAAATTGTATTGCAACGTGTACCTTTGTATATATTTCTGTAATATGTTTAATGTTAATGCACTGTGACTATGTTGTTATAATAAATATTACTTATAGTTTTGGTTCTCGTCTTAACATTTGAATTCACGTTACTTGAGAGACTAGTAAAATTATACAGTATGAGTTCATCAGTTCTGTATTTTTATATACATATACTCTATATATTTTTGATAAATTGGGGTTTTGGATTTTAATCTGTGAAGTAGGGGGAACAAGGACTCCCAGTTTAAACGATCCTTGAAGGTGGCATCATTTGGAGTTATAGATGCAGATAGTGAGTGGTGATAAAAGGGATTTTTGTACTTTCTAGAGCTAGTATAGTTTAGAAAGTGTTTTGTTAACCCTTTCATCCTCGCATCTCAGTCACTGCCTCACCTGCACCGTCTGATCAGGAGAGGTGGCTGTGATATGCATTAAATGCAAAAATGTTCTTGCCTAAAAATAAGTGGTCTTGGAGTTCTCACTACACTTCTATGCCCTCCCTATGCCTCATTATCTACAGATTGCCTTTGATGCTTCTGCTTTGGAAACCCAGAGTGAATTCTATATCTTCTTATGACCTTAATCCGCCTTCAATAAATCTAGTCTGGAGTATTGAGTTGTTTTTTGTAGTTTTTTTAAATGTAAAAAGCACCAACACTTCATTTCAGGTCCATTATATTTGTCCATTTGTTAAAAAACAAAAATGTTATTTTGTAACAAATGTTAATGCCTTTTAACGTTAGGATCTTTCCTTTTAATCTTACTTTAGTTTATTTAAATTGCTTATAAAGTTTTGATTTGTCCAAGAGTTAGTTTTGTGACCTGTGCTCTAATTATTGATTTAGATACACTTGGGAAAGGAAGACATAATTAAGAATAATTAGGAGAGCGATGACAAACACTAATGATGTGGCATGCTTCCAAATTTCCATCATATTGATGCTGGACTGGAGATCATTTAAGGACAAACCAGTATGTTAAAAAAAAATAAAAAAAAAATCAATGTTTTGATATCACTATGACGCTTCTGTTCTTTGTGAATTTAATTTAAATTTCTACCATTATTACATGTCAGCATTAACTGTGAAGTTTTATGTTAATGCATATTTGTTTTCTCTGATATAATCTTGAGGTTATTTAGTGTATTTAATTGATATTAACATCACTAAAAGCACACAGTAATTTATGTTTAGTTGTTGGCTTATATGGGTGATGTACATATATGTAAGCCTATGTGTGCTTATAAATATGTGTAGGTGTCAAAATCTTATCTGCTCCAAACATGATATATGTGAATTTATGAAGGGAAAAAATTTCACTCTATGAGGCCTATTTATCAAGCCGTCAACCGCAAATAAGCTGGTATTTTGCAGCGTAATCGTGGAGAGCCTGATTCCCCTTATTTATCAAAGCCAGACCAGCAAAAGTTGAAATCTGTGATGTAACATACGAATGCTTACATCATTACAGATGTTCCGAATGCAAATTCGGCACTATCTGACAACTTTTGCTAGTTAACAAATATCTAACAGGTATGCTTGCCACTATTCCGGCCCAGCGTACCTGCTTTTCAATCCACCGCCCTGGAGGCCGCGGATGCCATAGGAATCAATGGGAGTCTGAAAGCAGCAAAAGCTTATGTTCGATGCTGCCAGATATCCCATTGATTTCTATGGGAGAATAAAAGTTAAGTTTACACCTAACACCCTAACATGTACCCCGAGTCTAAACACCCCTAATCTGCTGCCCCCTACACTGTCGCCACCTACATTATACTTATTAACCCCTAATCTGCCGCTCCCGACACCGCCGCCACCTACATTATACTTATTAACCCCTAATCTGCCACCCCTGACATCGCCACCACCTACCTTATACTTATTAACCCCTAATCTGCCACCCGACACCTACATAAAGTTATTAACCCCTATTCCGCTGCTCCCGGACCCCGCTGCCATCTACATAATGTTATTAACCCCTATCCTGCCGCTCCTGGAGCTCACAGCAACTAAATAAATGTATTAACCCCTAAACCCATGGCCTCCCACATCACTAGCACTTACTAAACCTATTAACCCCTAAACCACCAGCCCCCCACATCGCCATAAACTAAATTAACCTATTAACCCCTAAACCTAACAACCCGCTAACTTTACATTAAAATTACAATATCCCTATCTTATAATAAAATTAAATTTACCTTTAGATTTAAATTAAACTATCTTAAACTAATAATTAATCTACCCTAACTATTAGACTAAAATTACATTAAACTATATTAAACTGTTAATTAATCTACCCTAACTGTTATACTAAAATTACATTAAACTACAAATTAAATTAACTATATTACATATTTAAACACCTAACCCTACTCAAATAATTTAAATCTACGATTAAAAATAACAAAGTTACAAAAAACTAACAACTAAGTTACAAAAAAATAACAAACATTAAGTTACAAAAAAAATAAACACTAAGTTACACAAAATAAAAAATAAATTATCAAATATTTAAACTAATTACACCTAATCTAAGAGCCCTATGAAAATAAAAAAGCCCCCCCCCAAAATAAAAAACCCCTAGCCTACAATAAACTACCAATGGCCCTTAAAAGGGCCTTTTGCAGGGCATTGACCCAAAGAAATCAGCTCTTTTACCTATAAATAAAAAATACAAATACCCCCCCAACAGTAAAACCCACCACCCACACAACCAAACCCCCCAAATAAAAACCTAATCTAAAAAACCTAAGCTACCCTTTGCCCTGAAAAGGGCATTTGTATGGGCATTGCCCTTAAAAGGGCATTTAGCTCTTTTTCAAAAGCTCAAACCCTAAGCTAAAAATAAAACCCACCCAATAAACCCTTAAAAAAAACTAACACTAACCCCCGAAGATCCACTTACAGTTTCTGAAGAGCCGACATCCATCCTCAACGAAGCAGCAGAAGTCCTCATCAAAGCTGGCAGAAGTCTTCATCCAAGCGGGCCGATGTCTTCATCCAACCGGGTAGAAGTCTTCATCCAGACGGCATCTTCTATCTTCATCCATCCGGCGCTGAGCGGCTCCATCTTCAAGACATCCGGCACGGAGCATCCTCTTCTTTCGACGTCTTTACAATGAGGTTTGCCTTTAAATGACGTCATCCAAGATGGCGTCCCATAAATTCCGATTGGCTGATAGCCAATAGAATGTGAGCTCTGTTCACTTGGCAGCTCTGCTCAACAACATTCACTTGGCAGCTCTACTCAACATCAGGCTGTTCTCTTCAGTGCTGTGCTCTGGCTGCACTGAGTAAGTTTTCCTTACCCCAGTTCAGCCAGAGAGAAGCTCTGTTTGAAGAGAACAGTCAAATACGGAGCAGTGCTGCAAAGCATTAGTGCATTGATTGATGACTGTCTCTCAGGGATTTTTTCAACACCTCCCCCAAGCTTTTCCCGTTCTGCAAAGCGTTGACTCCTGAATGTAAGATGTTTTTGTAAGCAATTCACCGTTTCTAACTGCAGAAAATCTTTCAATTAGAAAAATGTAATCGCAGAAAGTAAAAAAAAAGTTCTGCCTCTGGGATGTGCATATTATAAAAGGGTCAACTGAGGTAAAACAGTGTGTGAAAAAAAGTGTAAAAAAAAGCTTATAAATATTTTAATAAAATGTCCAAAAATCTGAAAAATTACTTACACTTTAGTGTTGCCAAGTGTAGCCTGCTCCACCCCCTTATCAGTGTCCTACTCAAAGCCTTGTGGTATCATATAACAAAGTCTGCATGTGAGGATAATTACTTATGCAAGCAAGGGGGATTAAGGAGGGTGTAATAACCTGTCTCAATAGTTCCTTCTAGCAATAGAATCACAGTTGATTTATTTGAATCAGTGGATCTTAATTGCTGAACCTCTAGTAATTCATAAAATAGATATAGCCAGAATGTATGAGGTGTTATATGTGACAGTGAACACAACAAATACAAAATAACTTAGAATGGATTTATCTAGGCTCACAGTAATAATATAACACTATATCAGGTATTTAACTATACAAATTTACCAATAGCTTATAGTTAATACCCTGATACTTGTGGACATAGAATATATATGATGTGAAGAAAAGAAGTAAAGATTTACCAGAGCCCTCCTGTAACAGCCAAATCAGGCACGATGTAAATAGTATGCAGGGACCAGACTTCTAAGGGCTTCCAGTGGTGGTGAAGTAAGGAGCCAGGGGTGAGCCAGACTGGTAAGGCTACCAGAGAGATACTATATCAACCTGATCAGGAGTGGTATGGAGGTAGCAGGCTTCGGTGGGCTCCCAGTGGTGGTGAAGTGAGGAGCCTGGAGTGAGCTAAGCCAGTAAGGCTGAAGACAGGCGGAACACTAAAGCGGCATGCTGAGGAGACTGGAGCTGAAGAAAGCTGTAGCTGATGATGTCAGCGGCCAATGTGAGATGACAGTGAGAGCTGACAGGAGCCGTTGTGGATACAAGGCCGTTCACAGTCACAAGGAGAGGAGGGATGCGATGGAGACCTCTGGAGATAGTTGTCACAGTAGACTGGATAGAGCTTCTAGACAAAGCAGCAGGAATGTGCTGAGTTAGCACCAAAAGATAAGGCTTGAGTACAACGGTCCAAGGAAGCTTGTTAACTACAATACCAAATTACTAAGCAAAGTATATGGAATGAGGTGGAGTTTAAATTGGCCTGAGTAGATAGGCTGTCCTCCTTAAAGGAATAGGTACAAGTAGAACATAGGTGTTACAGAGGGACAGCAGGTACTGCTATTGTTATTTGACAAGAGGGTTGCTTGTTTTCATGGGGATAATGCTACATGCGTGAAAGCTTCAGCATTATTCTATGCACTGCGTTAGTCAGATGTCATGTGACTCTGCCCCCTACCATGCATGTGCACGAGTGCATTCTGCAGAAACTGTGGCTTGGATAGCACTAGGGATGGGCGAATGTGTTTATATTCGAATTTGAATGTTAGAACAAATGTTATTGTAGAAATTAAATTTTCATAATTGAATGTTGATAAGTACGAATGTTCTTAAAAATTCTATAATCAAATGCTATTTACATTTTTCGAATGTCACCTTCAAATTCACATGTTTATAATTAGATCGAATGTCCACATTTAAAATTTCAATGTAACATTTGATTCAAAAAATACTATTCAGAAGTTCAATAGTTCATGTGGTAGGGAATTTAGTAAATTGATACATAATAGATACAAATATTTCAATTTGAATGTTTCTATTTCAAATATTGCATAATTTAAATATTACATTTAAAGAAAGCATTAGAAATACTATTACAAATATATAAATTCAAAATTAAATACCCCCAGTATATGGATGAAGATGGAGCCGCCTGGATGAAGATCGTTCAAGCCCGACTTCAGCAACTGCGAGTACCTAAAGAGGGGTTAGTGTTAAGGGTTTTTTTTGGGGTGTGTTTTTTTCTTTAGATTAGGGCTATTGGGCAATTCTAAGGGTGATGCCCATACAAATGCCCTTTTAAGGGCAATGGGTAGCTTAGTTTTTTTTTAGAGTTAGGTTTTTTATTTTGTGGGGTTGGTTAGGTGGTGAGTTTTACTGTTGGGGGTTCTTTGTATTTGTTTCAGGTAAAAGAGCTGATTTCTTTAGGGCAAGGGCTATTGGTAGTTTATTGTAGGCTGGGGGGGTTATTTTGGGGGCAGCTTTTTTATTTAGATTAGGTGTAATTGTTTTTATTTTGGATAATTTTGTTTGTTATTTTTCATAATGTAGTATTTTTTATTTTTGTAATTTAGTATTTTTTATTTTTTGTAATTAAGTATTTTTAATTTTTTGTAACTGTAGATTTAATTTTTTTAGTAGTGTTAGTTTTTTTAATGAGTAATATAATTAATTTAATTTTAAAGTGATTTTAATTTTAGTCTAATAGTTAGGTTAATTTATAGTTTAAACTTAATTTTTTTTAATTTCCCAGGTAAGTTTTTTATTTATTTTAAGATAGGGATCTTGTAATTTTAATGTAAAGTTAGGGGGTTGTTAGTTTTAGGGGTTAATAGTTTAATTTAGTGTTTTGCAATGTGGGGGGCTGGTGATTTAGGGGTTAATAGGTTACAGGCTAAAAGGCTTGCGGTACAGTTATACCAGCAAGACTCGTAATGGCTGCGTTGCTGTTTTAACACTGAAATGGCAATTTTTTTCAGCGTTAAAACACGAACGCAAAACTTGTAATCTAGGTGAGAGTTAACAACTCTTGGGCAGTAGGTAACTTGACCAAGGGCACAAAATGAGCAAGCCTGGAAAATTGATCCAACACAACCCATATAACGGTCAGAAGGAGGGAGGTCCACAATAAAATCCATGGTTATGTGTGTCCAGGGTTGTTTGGGTATGGTCAAAGGTTGAAGACTGGACATGAGATAAAGATGGGGGAGTTTTATTGGCAGCACAAGTCTGACAAGCCTTGACAAAATCTTGGGTCGGAATTCATGGTAGGCCATCAAACATGCAGAGAAAGAAGTTTAAAGGTTCTTGTCAAACCAGGATGACCTGATAGTTTGCTATAATGGGATAGCACAGGAGTGTGTAGGTTAGGAGGTACAAAAACAATCTCAGGAGTCGTAGGGGCTTTGGCAGGTTTCCTTGAATGAGCACATTGTAATCTCTTCAGTAGAGAGATGTTAAGTTGAGCAATCACAGAGTAGGAAGGAATGAGGTGTTCGATAGGGGCTTCAGAGGAGTCAGAGTGGGAAAACTAACAGGAAAGTGCATCAGCCTTCTTGGTTCCAGGAAGATAAGAAAAAAAGTGAGAAAAGAATAAGGCCCACCTGGCCTGTAGGGGATTAAGTCGATGAGCTGTTTCCAAGTATGTCAGGTTCTTATGATTGGTAAGAATCTGAATGTTCCCTCTAGCCAATATTGCCACTTCCCTCTAGCCAATGTTGCCACTCAGTAAGAGCCATTTTAATGGCTAGGAGTTCACGATTCCCCACATCGTAGTTCCTCATTGCAGGGGAAAAACGTTTGGATAAAAAGGCTACAGGATGAGATTTGGAGGTTGAAGGATCTCTTTGAGTCAATACAGAACCAGCTCCTATCTCCGAGGCATCAACCTCTAAGGTGAAGTGCAGATCTGGATCAGGATGGCGTAATACAGGATCAGTACAAAAGGCCCTCTGTAAGAGAGAGAAAGCATTGGTAGCTGCTGGAGGCCAATTCTTGCAGTCCCAGTTTCATTTAGTGAGAACAGTGAAAGGAGCAACAATCTTGGAGAAGTTCTTTATGAACCTGCGGTAATAATTAGAGAACCCCAAGAATCTCTGTAGTTCCTTCAAAGTGGTGGGTTGAGGCCATTCCAGATATGTTGTTTGCTTCATAGAAATAACATATCTGAGGAACTGGATCCGGACTTGGCCGAATTCGCATTTCTCCAGCTTAGCTACTAGAGAATTGTTTCTTAGCCAAAGAAGCACCTGTTTTATGTGCTCATGATGCTCCTCTAAGGTTGTGGAAAATATGAGGATGTCATCCAAATAAACAATGACAGTATGGTTAAGGAGGTGACGGAAGATATCATTGATGAAGGCTTGAAAGACAGCAGGGGCATTGCACAACCCAAAAGGCATCACTAAGTATTCATAGTGACCTGAGAAGATACGAATGAGGTTGTATGCCCCACGAAGGTCAAGTTTAGTAAAGTAATAAGCATTTTGGAGTGAATCATAAAGTTCAGTGATCAATGGGATAGGATAACGGTTCTTAATCGTGATGTTGTTCAGAGCTCTGCTGTCAATGCATGGTCTCAAATCACCATCCTTTTTGCTAACAAAAAAGAATCCTGCTCCTGCGGGAGAGGAGGAAGGGCGAATAAAGCCTTTAGCTAGATGCTCTTGGATGTAGTCCTCCATGGCTTTAGTTTCAACCTTGGACAGCGGATAGGTCCTTCCCTTAGGAAGTGGAAACAATTCTATTTTGCAGTCGTATGGACTGTGAAGTGGCAGCACATCGGCTGCCTTCTTTTTAAACACATCCATGAAATCTGGATATACTGAGGGAAGGGTAGAAGAGGTCTGAAGAGTGGCCAAAGGGGTGTGAAGCAATGGAGTGATCATGGCCAGACAGAAATGGAAACATGGCTTACCCCAGGAAGCCAACTGTCCCTCAGTGCAATCAAATTGAGGATTGTGTTTTCGTAACCAGGGAAGACCAAAGATAACCGGTTGGGCAGGAGAATGAATAACATTGAATTGTATCTGTTCAGAATGTAAGACTACCATGGTGATAGTTAAAGGTGCTGATTCGAAATGGATTAAGCCTGATCCCAGGGGTGTGCCATCCAGAGTGGTTATTTTGAGACATTGTTTTTTCTGAAGAAGAGGCAAACCTGCTTGAATCATGAAACGGTGGTCTAGGAAATTTCCAGTCGCCTCTGAATCAACAAAGGCCTGTGCTTGAACAGAGTTCTGGAGAAAGGTAAGGGTAATAGGTACCAGGATTTGAGAAGAGTGAGGGTAATTGGTAATGGCCATGCTTAGAGGTACCACACTCCTATCCACTAAGTGTTGGCTTTCCCGGCAGTATATCACAGTTCTTAAGTTGGTGTGAATTGGAACCGCAATAAAAACATAGTCTCAACCTCCTTCTTCTCTGTCTTTTAGATTCAGAGGACTTTAGGGAAGAGAGATCCATGGGTTCCTCCTTAGAGGCAACTGGAGGTGCAGGAGAAGTAGAGGGTAGTCTAGTGGCTAGCCGGGTAGAAGGACGGGAAGGCAGGACTCTGCGAGTTCTCTCTCAGCTTGTCGCTCCTGAAAGCGAGAATCCAGACTGATACACAACTCAATGAATTCAATCAGGGTAGATGGAACATCACGATAAGTGAGTTCATCCTTAATGCATTTATGTAGACCTTTCCGAAAGGCCACCTTGAGAGCACTGCAATCGCAGCTGGTCTCATCTGCCAAGGTTCGAAATTCAATGGCATATTGTGCCACAGGTCTATTGCCCTGACGGAGATCCAAGAGAGAGCATTCAGTGGCAGAAGTGCGACCAAAGGTCCTAAACACGGAAGAGAATGCAGAAACGAATCAGCATCATTCAGGAGTTGAACACCTTGTTCCAATAGGGGAGAAACCCGGGATAGGGCCTTATCCTTCAATAAACAATAAAGGTGAACTTTGACTGATGGGACTGGAAGGTATGAGGGCCTATGCGGAAATGCATTCTGCACTGGTTGAGAAATCCCCTACAGTCAGTAGCGCCATCTTACTTGTCAGCCAATGGTATTCGGGTATACTACCAGAAGTAGGGGAGGAGGCTGCAGTACTAGCGGCAGGGGCAGAATTTGTGGCAGCAGGAGTAGGGTTTTTCTCAGCAAAAAGTGAGGAGAGCATAGCGGTTATAGTTCCTAGATTAGAATCCAAATTCTGCAAGTGTATGGCATGAGTTCCCAGGGCCTGTCCCTGAATAGAGACTACTCTTGCTACCTCATTTGGGTCCATGGCCCAAGTATAATGTAATGCTTGTGGGATATTTCCCTATCAGACCAAACTTGGCCAGTAGTCTTCTTATCCCGGCGTCAAGTGGAAGGATACGAAAATATTGCAGAACAAGAGAACAGGTAAGTGATGTAAGCAGTACTCACAGTAGAGAGGGTAATCCTTCATGGCACTACAGAGGATAACTGGAGAGTAGTCAGGCAAGCAGAGTTCGACAACAATAAGGCAATCAAGAATATCAGCAGTACAGGGGTTAAACAGAAGAGAGGTCTGGTACAGACAGAGTTCAGCAACAATAAGGCAGTCAGTAGTTCAGGGGTTAATCAGTAGAGTGGTCTTGAGACAGGCAGAGTTCAGCAACAATAAGGCAACCAGCAGTTCAGGGGTTAATCAGTAGAGTGGTCTGGAGACAGGCAGAGTTCAGCAACAATAAGGCAACCAGCAGTTTAGGGGTTAATCAGTAGAGTAGTCTTGAGACAGGCAGAGTTCAGCAACAATAAGGCAATCAGCAGTTCAGGGGTTAATCAGAGAGATAAGCACCCAGGAGCACAAACAGTATCACCTATACTTGGGTGATGTAAGTAAGGAACAGAGGGACTTACATAGCCCCAGGTCGCACCAAGGAACAGTTCCAGGAGGCTCAGAGGAATGACGTTGCAGCAAAAGCGCCCAAACCACCGCCGCATCCATGACTATGGCCATGGCAACTGGAAACAGCCGCCTTCATCCATGGCAACGGCCACAAGTCACAAGAGTGACATCACATCACTAGAGTGCACTCAATAGCACTTTTATTTTTTCACGCATATTACAAGCCCAAAGTTATTTATTTTTTATTGCCCAAGCAATAGCCTAGAAAGAAGCTCTAACATCTGTATATTGGATAGTGTGGGTGCGTAAATCTTTAACATAAATACACTTCTATGGGGTGCACAGTAAAATTCATGTCAGGAATCAATAAGATGGTGGGTTTGCTAAGCCGATTGTGTGCAAGTAGTGCTGTTCTTCATGTAGTTCAGTGTTATACTATTAATAATAATGATTAACTTGTCATTTAGGATATGATTGGGATGACTGACATACCCTGCTAGCAGTTGCGAATGTGCAGGGTGCGGCATTGCACAAGCATTTCACAAGAGACTGTCGGCATTTAGCGATGTCAGTAAGACATGATTTGCTACAGCGAATCATGTCCACCCGGCACTTGTTAAATCTACCCCTAGGTCTTAAAAAGCTCTAAATTTTATAGTAGTATTTTGGATTGCACTTAAGCAAAATACTTAAATCACTACTTATAACACCAGCGCAATGAGCAAACTAACGGCTAGATCACGGGTTTGGCGTTAGGGTAAAAATCAGCGTTAAGGGGTCCTAACACTGCTTTTTACCACCCGCTGGTATTACGAGTCTGGCAGGTACAGGTGTACCTCTCACTTTTTTTCCCGCGACTCTAGGCTACCGCGAATCCCCTTACGTCAATTGCGTTTTCTATCTTTTTAATGGGATTTGCCTAACGCTGGTATTATGAGTCTTGGAAGAAGTGAGCGGTAGATCCTCTCCTATCCAGACTCCTACCGTATTTAAAAGTCAGTAGTTAAGAGTTTTATGGGCTAATGCCGGAACATAAAGCTCTTAACTAAAGTGCTAAAAAGTACACTAACACCCATAAACTACCTATTGACCCCTAAACTGAGGCCCCCCCACATCGCAAACACTAAAATACATTTTTTAACCCCTAATCTGCTGACCGGACATCGCCCCCACCTACATTATACCTATGAACCCCTAATCTGCTGCCCCTAACATCGCCGACACCTACATTATATTTATTAACCCCTAATCTGCCCCCCCCAACATCGCCGACACCTACCTACATTTATTAACCCCTAATCTTCCGACCCCAACATCGCCACTACTATAATAAATTTATTAACCCCTAAACCTAAGTCTAACCCTAAGTCTAACCCACCCTAACTTAAATATAATTTAAATTAAACTAAATAAATTTAACATAATTAAATAAATTAATCCTATTTAAAACTAAATACTTACAGATAAAATAAACCCTAAGCTAGCTACAATATAACTAATAGTTACATTGTATCTAGCTTAGGGTTTATTTTTATTTTACAGGCAACTTTGTATTTATTTTAACTAGGTACAATAGTTATTAAATAGTTATTAACTATTTAATTGCTACCTAGTTAAAATAAGTACAAAATTACCTGTAAAATAAAACCTAACCTAAGTTACACTAACACCTAACACTACTCTATAATTAAATAAATTAACTAAAATAAATACAATTAAATACAATTAAATTAAATTATCTAAAGTACAAAAAAAAACACTAAATTACAAAAAATAATAAACAAATTACAAGAATTTTAAACTAATTACACCTAATCTAATCCCCCTAAAAAAATAAAAAAGCCCCCCCAAAAATAAAAAAGCCCTACACTATACTAAATTACAAATAGCCCTTAAAAGGGCCTTTTGCGGGGCAGTGCCCCAAAGTAATCAGCTCTTTTACCTGTAAAAAAAATACCCCTACTCTAAAACCCACCCAATCCCCCCCTTAAAAAAACCTAACACTAACCCCCTGAAGATCACCCTACCTTGAGCCGTCTTCAACCAGCCGGGCACAAGTGCTCCTCCAGAGGGTCCGAAGTCTTCATCCGATCGGGGCAGAAGAGGTCCTCCAGACGGCAGAAGGCTTCATCCAGGCGGCATCTTCTATCTTCATCCTTCCGGAGCGGAGCGGGTCCATCTTCAATCCAGCCGACGTGGAGCATCCTCTTCAAACGAAGTCCTAACGAAGAATGAAGGTTCCTTTAAATGACGTCATCCAAGATGGCATCCCTTGAATTCCGATTGGCTGATAGAATACAATATTGAAGATGGACCCGCTCCGCTCTGGAAGGGTGAAGATAGAAGATGCCGCCTGGATGAAGCCTTCTGCCGTCTGGAGGAACTCTTCTGCATCGATCGGATGAAGACTTCGGACCCTCTGGAGGACCACTTGTGCCTGGCTGGGTGAAGATGGCTCAAGGTAGGGTGATCTTCAGGGGGTTAGTGTTAGGTTTTTTTAAGGGGGGATTGGGTGGGTTTTAGAGTAGCTGTGTATGGGTGGTGGGTTGTAATGTTGGGGGGGTATTGTTTTTTTTTTTACAGGTAAAAGAGCTGATTACTTTGGGGCAATGCCCAGCAAAAGGCCCTTTTAAGGGCTATTTGTAATTTAGTATAGGGTAGGGAATTTTTTTTTTTTTTTTTTAATTTTATTAGGAGGATTAGATTAGGTGTAATTAGTTTAAAATTCTTGCAATTCTTTTTTTATTTTCTGTAATTTAGTGGGGGGTTTTCCGTGATTTAGTTTATTTCATTTAATTGAAATTAATTGCAGGTAGTTTAGGTTGAATTTTCTCCTGCATTGGGTAAAGAAACTAATACCAAGCCCTCAAGCCGGAAACGGAAACGAACAAAGACACAGCTACAGCTAAGAGAGACCGGAGAATTGAGGACTGTATGTGATCTTAAGAGACGCTTGTTAACTTTTTAATCCTGTAAGTGTAGTATATTCATAAGCGCAAAGTGGAATTAAATACTTTTACCTTGAGTCGTGGTTGCGCTCTCTCTTCTTTTTGTTTTATAGTTCTATCGAGTCTGAAACACTCTGCAAAGTTCAGTGAACCGTGAAGCTGCACCACACTCAAAAGGAAGTTGGGAGATCCTGATATAAAGTTAAAGACACAAGGAGTGCATATTCAACTTCTACCATACTCCCAGAGACACGAAGGTGAGATTATATCAGTATATATACAAGAGATGATGATCATTATTTTATGGAATTGATTTTATATGTATAACACTTTTAGTAAGAAAATATTAACTTGTTTTAAGTCTCAAGGCTACTAATAAATTAACTAGTGACAGTAGATACCAAATTGAATTATATATAACAAATATATGAGGAAATAATATTAAGGAAAAGTAAATCACAGATTCTTTAATATTAAAAGACCATAAAGAGAACTAATATCAATTCATATTTGTGAAAGAAAGTGTACTTCTTTAGGGTGCTTTTAAGCCTATTATTGAATTAGTAAGTTAGCGCAGGTTTTTAAAGTAAAGTGTTGTGTTTTGTAAATTGTAGGATATATTAACTGCAGCATGACTGAAAATTCAATTGAGATAAATACTGATGAACCAGAAGTGTCCACTACTACTAATATGTTCCCTAGACGCAATAGAGCTATCAATCTGTTAGAAAATATGACTGGCAATGAAGATGTAGGGGATCCTCATGAAATGTTTAAAGCATTAGAAAAATTGTTAAATGCAGATGCAAAGGAATGGCATGATCTTATTTTATTAGACAACTATGTAATGCACAATGTGATACCTAGGGGGTTACGAATAAAGAAATTCCCCGCATTCCAACTTGACGAAGTTGAATTTTCTACTGAATGGGAAAGTGCCTTACACAATTGTTCTATAACTCTGATAAAAATCCTTATCAAATATAGGGAGAGTAAATTATTGAAATTAGAGTCTGAAATTAAAGAGATGTCAAAGAAACTAACCCCTTTTGAGACAGTAGAAAAATGGGTTCAAATTAGAAAAGATATTGATCTAAGGATACAGAATTCAGAACGGGAACTTATGGCAGCAAAAACCTCCAAACTCAAAAGAGATTTGTAGGATTATAAGAACGATAGGGTATACAATTACAATAAATTTAAAGGGAATAATAATCAATATCATCATAAACCAAATGGAATAGCTAATGTTAATCATTCACAAGTGAAATATGAATATAGAAATCAAACCAATAGTAACAAAGTTATTCCAGTAGAAAAACATAAACATCTAATAAGGGATACAAATAAGCAAGAAGTAAATACTCCACATTTTAGGGGGACATCTAATACATATCCAAATAGGGATTGGAAAGGAGCAAGACCCAAAGATCATCATTATGACCAAAGAAAGAACCAATATGATTATAATCACAAAGGGATAAATCAACATCACCCACAGAGAATAGAAAATGCACAACAACACTATCAGAATGAAAAACCTAAAGAGAATAGAAATCCTATGAATAGATACCAACAACATAATTTTCAAAATACACATAGGGAAGGATATAGTCCTCAAATAGAATTAAATCAAAGGAGGAATGAGTGGAATGGGAGGAACCGTTAGTAATAAACAGGGAGAACAGAAAGAGACCAAGGGAAGGAAAGGATTGGGAACTAAGCGAGGAAAGAGAGGAGGTAAACGAACCAAAAAAGCAGAGGGAAAGGAGCAACAGATAGAAAAAGCTAAAGAAAATATCATCAATTTATCGGATACAACATTATCTAATTCAGATGTATTATTACTCAATAAAGGATTAAAATTTGCCCCAAAAAAGTTGCCAAATAAACTTGAGATGTATATAGACTTACAAAAATTTGTACGCAAATTAAATTTAAAAAGATATTATGCCAAAAATGTTAATCATTATAAAGTGGTAGAAATGAAAGATACAAAAGACAATACCTGGGATAGAAAGGATTTAGATACCCTAAAAACCCTGAAACAATTAGAGATAAGTCAGGTGGAGGTGAGTAGTCCAAAGAGAAATATAGAAATGGATGAACTAATGAACTTGAGCATACATGATAGTGAGACAGAAGTTACACATAGTAATTTCAAACGCCCTTCTTCATTTAATCCTACGTACACACAGGGAGAATATATCCCTGTGTTTAATTCAATCCTCACAGAAGAGATAAATAAATATTTCGATACTAGTAGTCACAATAAAAAATTTAAATTCAAAGATAATTTAAGAAAAGACGAAAGAGCATCCCTAAATAAACTGAAGAAAGACCATCAATTAGTGATCAGGCAAGCAGATAAGGGGGGTGGGATTATAGTACAGAATAAGGCAGATTATGTAGGGGAAGCTGAACGATTATTAAATGATGACAAAACATATAGCAAATTAAGGAAAGATCCTACCATAGAATACAATAAAAATTTATTTAGTATACTCATAGAAGCTAAAAAAGAAGGTATACTCAATAGTGATGAATTCAATTTCGTATACAACCCACATCCAAAGATCCCCATTTTTTACCATATTCCCAAAATCCATAAAAATCCAACACACCCACCCGGCCGTCCTATTATTTCCGGCATGGAATCCATCTCTAGTAATTTATCTACCTACATAGATTTCTATATGCAACCAATAGTAAAAAACATAAAATCATATATCAAAGATACTACTAAAGTGATAGTACAACTAGAAGGATTTAAATGGGAAGCAGAAGACGTATGGATCACATGTGATGCTACTTCATTATATACCAGTATCCCCCACCAAAAGGGTTAGATGCGTTCAATTATGTAGGTAAAGAAAGTGGTATGGCCGATAAACACTTGAATTTTTTAGAAAGCTGCATCAGATTTATTTTAAGCAATAACTATTTTAGCTTCAATGGCATATTTTACAAACAAATTCAAGGGACCGCCATGGGCACCCCAATGGCTCCCTCATATGCCAATATCTATGTGTCCCACTTTGAAGACCTTAAGATATGGAATAATAACCCTTATCAACAAAATATAATTAAATATCTGAGATATATCGACGATATTATTATAATATGGCGAGGGAATATGAAGATGGCAGAGGAATTTATCAGACACATGAACAACAATCAATTCAATTTGACGTTTACCAGTAAAATGTCTAAAGAACGAATTGAATTCTTGGATGTTGAGTTCTTTGTTGATCATGAGTTGAATATAGTGAAAGTACGGAACTATAGGAAACCAATGGATAGTAATGGATTTTTAAATGCTAGGAGTGGTCATATGAGTAGTTGGAAGAATAATATACCGTATGGTCAGTTTCGCAGAATACGCAGAAACTGTACGAATTTAGAGGACTACAACAGGGAAGCAGATATCTTAGAGAGGAAGTTTCTGGAGAAGGAATATGATAGGGAAACCATCAACTTAGCAAGAGAAAAGAATGCTATATGTAACAGACAAGAACTTTTATTCCCTAAAGAACAGGGTCTAGATAATCACAACAAGGGAGACAACAAAGTGAGGTTCATCACAACATTTAATGAAGGGTCAGGATTCATTAAAAAAGTATTACATAAACATTGGGGCATCCTAAAGTCAGACCCATTTCTAAAAGATAGTTTGGAGAATAAACCAAATGTGGTATTCAGAAAGAATAGAAATCTCAAAAATCTTCTAGCTCCATCGAAACTTATAGATCAAAAGGGAACGACAGATATTAAAACAGGCACTTTAGATAGATGGGTAGCAGGGAAACCGGGAACATATAAATGTGGGAGAAAGAATTGCTGTATGTGTCCAATTATTTGGAACTAAGATTCAATTGCAAATTGGAATAACACTAGAACAGTACCAATCAAATCCAGAGGCACATGTCAGTCTACATACGCAGTATACAGTTTGACATGCAAATGTGGGAGTATCTATATAGGAAGAACAAAGAGAAAAGTGAAAAGGAGATGTTACGAACACATTAACAATATCGAGTTAGGTCTTAAAACTCATAGTGTGTCAGAACACTTTAGAATCTATCACAATAAAGATCCCAGTAGCTTACGAATAAGTATCCTGGAAATAGTACCAGCAGGTTCAAATCCCCATCAGAGACTTATCTCTTTAAGAAAAAAAGAAACCAAATGGATCCAACAATTAGAAAGCCTGACTCCTAAAGGGTTAAATATAGATATTGACCTGCAGGCGTTTATGCTCTAAATAAACAGGTAGAATGTCTAGAGGTATTAGTCATAGATGGCCTATACATAACGGTCATGATAATCAGTGTTGTTTCGAGTATTGATTAAAATTAAGAGTGTGCATAATATGAATTTTAAGTGATCTATTTTCTAATGATCCCATGAAAATATGGATAAAATATGAATACATAGATCCTTATAATTATGTCTATATGGGTGTTGTAAAATAATTTTTTATAAATTTTTAGTTTTTTTTTTTTTTATATTTGCATATGCAATTTTAATAATATGCAAATATAACAGTACGTGTATTGTATCAATTTAGGTGTTAGTCGAATACTTACGGCAGAATAGGTATTAAAGTTAAAGTTTTAATTATTAAGAATGATATTAAAGAATGTATATAAATAAAGAATGTATATGAATTTTAATGTGAGAGACTGTGGCAACACAGATTGGACTATTTTTGTAGAGAACGGAAAATGAGAACACTAGGAGGTGAATATACTTAATAATTGAGCGTTATACTTTGTTTCTTTCCGTCTCTCTTTTGTCATTAATCCACGCAACATATGGTGAAAGAGGGTGTGATAATTACCCTGTAACTGATTGGATTAGGACAAAGAGGTAGGAGGAGCATACAGTTTTTAAACGGAGGATCCCCGCGAAAAAGATACACTTACCAGAAGTCTTGAGAAAGTCCGCAGAAGACGGACGAAACGCGTAGACACCAGTAGATCCAGTTGGAAATCAATATCTGGAACGGAAAGGTTGAATTTTCTCCTGCATTGGGTAAAGAAACCTAATACCAAGCCCCTCAAGCCGAAACGGAAACGAACAAAGACACAGCTACAGCTAAGAGGAGACCGGAGAATTGAGGCTGTATGTGATCTTAAGAGACGCTTGTTAACTTTTTAATCCTGTAAGTGTAGTATATTCATAAGCGCAAAGTGGAATTAAATACTTTTACCTTGAGTCGTGGTTGCGCTCTCTCTTCTTTTTGTTTTTTAGTTTAATGATAGTGTAGTGTTAGTTGTAATTATAACTTAGGTTAGGATTTATTTTACAGGTAATTTTGTACTTATTTTAGCTAGGTAGTTATTAAATAGTTAATAACTATTTAATAACTATTGTACCTAGTTAAAATAAATACAAAGTTGCCTGTAAAATAAAAATAAACCCTAAGCTAGATACAATGTTATATTATTTATATTGTAGCTAGCTTAGGGTTTATTTTATCGTTAAGTATTTAGTTTTAAATAAGATTAATTTATTTAATTATGTTAAATTCATTTAGTTTAAATTATATTTAAGTTAGTGGGGGGTTAGGGTTAGGGTTAGATTTAGGTTTAGGGGTTAATTACTTTATTATAGTTGGTGGCGGCAGATTAGGGGTTAATAAATTTAATATAGTTGCGTCGACGTTGGGGGGCAGATTAGGGGTTAATAACTATAATGTAGGTGTCGGCGATGTTGGGGGCAGCAGATTAGAGGTTTATAAGTATAATGTAGGTGGCAGCGGTGTCTGGAGCGGCAGATTCGGGGTTAATAATATAATGCAGGTGGCGACGATGTCGGGGGCGGCAGATTAGGGGTTAATAAGTGTAAGATTAGGGGTGTTTAGACTCAGGGTTCATGTTAGGGTGTTAGGTGCAGACGTAAATTTTCTTTCCCCATAGGAAACAATGGGGCTGCGTTAGCAGCTGAACGCTGCTTTTTTGCAGGTGTTAGGTTTTTTTTCACCCAGCTCAGCCCCATTGTTTCCTATGGGGAAATCGTGCATGAGCACGTTTTGCCAGCTTACCGCTACCGTAAGCAACGCTGGTATCAAGGTGAGATGTGGAGCTAAATTTTGCTCAACGCTCACTTTTCTGAGGCTAACGCCGGCTTTCAGAAAACTCATAATACCAGCGTTGTTTAAAGGGAGCGGTAAGAAAAAAAGGAGCGTTAGCAACACACAGCCTTACCGACAAAACTCGTGATCTAGCCGTAATAGAGCTCCCTGCGCTATCTATTAAAAGTATAGGGCACCCGGCATACAAAAAAGTTTGGCCACTAAGATGTTTTGATTAAGACTTTTTAAAATCCACCTGCAATACCTAATGATAGCACACCCTTCACTATCAATTGAGCTCCTCTTGTAATCTATCTTAATATGCATAAATAAAATATTTCCCTTAATGTGATTTTAAATCACATGACTTTTAAAAATCATATGACGTCTAGAAAGAAAAAACAAAAGATAAGAGATTACCTGGCTTGTTAAGTAATTCATTTTATGAAAACCCTCCAAGGGTGGAATTGTGGTGTTTTATGTTAAGTAATTCTGGGAAATGAATAAAGATATATATTGAAATAGCTCCCAAGATGGTGTAATTTCTAATTTTACATTGTGAAAAATGACTCATTGTCAATGGCACACTGCCATTAATAGCAGGCTAGGTGTTATTCTCTGTGCTTTCCACAAGGTTACAGTAAATGTTTGCATCAGTAATTTGAGACATAGTAATTGTTTGCTTTTAACCATATAAGTTCATCTAAAGGGCACCTGCATCATGCTGAGGAGCAATGTCATACCCAGATGGTGAGAGCGTTAGTGCCAGGAACAGTACTTGACTCATGTCAGAACAGATATTTCTGTGAAAAAAAATAATTGCTTTTCCCCTTGGAAAAGACAGATTAATTGCATAATTCAACCACTACTAATTACTAACAATTTAAGCATATTTTTAAGAAGCTTAAGCACATTATTACACAAGAATGTTAGGTTTGGAGTTAACACACAGATAATAATTTGTTAATAAAGTTATGCTTATTGAAATAAAAGTATTTTTATATAATTATAATCAATAATTTTAACAGTAAAGTTTCATGCTACAAAAAGGTAACACTAAATCTAATTTACAGCATACTATGGACGAGATTACATATGTGGCGTATTTTTCAGCGCAACTGCTGAAACCCCGTAAGTTCACCTCATACATTGGGTGAATCACATAACACGTGCCTCCATATGATAAACTGCTGTAAGTTAGAAAAACTGGCGAGGTTCAGAAATGTGCGCAACCACACATTTCTGGCGTCTCCAGTAACTTACGGCAGTATATCATATTTCATGTGTAACAACTTTTTTTAAATGTGCACATAAAAATCTAAACTAGACAAAAAAGTTAAACTGACACATCAAAACGCCATTCAAAACCCCTAAACCGCCATCCCCCACATTGCAAATACGAAATAAACATATTAACCCCTAATCCGCCATCCCCCCACATCGCAATCACTAATAAAATGTATTAACCCCTAAACTGCCATCCCCCCACAAGGCAAACTAATGTATAAACCCATTAACCCCTAAACCGCCAACCCCCCACAACACAAGCTCTTAGCTACCTAATTAACCTATTAACCCCTAAACCGCCAACCCCCCCACAACGCAAACTACCTAATTAACCTATTAATCCCTAATCCACCAACCCCTCACAACGCAAACACCTAATAAAACTATCAACCCCTAAACTGCCATCCCCCCACAACGCAAAGTATCTAATTAACCTATTAACCCCTAAACCGCCATCCCCCACAATGCAAAATATTAAACTAAAAACTAAGCCTTCTAACCTAACACCCCTAACTTAACCCCAATTAAAAAAACAATGAAATAACATTTAAAAGATACTAA